>NW_007730250.1:69126-75574 GCF_000696425.1 Galeopterus variegatus | reverse complement strand
CATAAAAATTTTGTGCCCCATAGGATCTGGTGAAACAGAAGTGGACCACATTGCAGAGCTTTTTGTAGGGTAACATGGATTCTGTGACTAGCTTAATCTTGCTCTGGGATACATTTACAATGGACATTCTTCAGGTACTAAAGTTATCTGTTCCATCTGAAAACAAAGGAATAAGAGCAACGAATATCTGATGGTTTCCAACTTCCACTGAGCTGAACATGAGATGTTGATTCTTCAGGTACTAAAGTTATCTGTTCCATCTGAAAACACAGGAATAAGAGCAACGAATATCTGATGGTTTCCAACTTCCACTGAGCTGAACATGAGATGTTTTCTGGCCAAACTCCATTTATCATCTGCCTCACTGATTTAGCCCCATAGCATCTGGCATTTTCAGTAATTAGAGTTAACCCAGAACCAAATCCAAACCTCTAAGTCTGGACTAATTCTTTTTACCTCAGTTTAAAACACCCCTTTAAATGACCTCAGGTCACATCAAAGGAAAATAGAAGGCATGTCGTAGAACTCATTTGTGGTTTTATATCAGTATATCAAAGTTACTCCTCAAGGTAATCAAACTGCTGTTTATTTAAGGACCATAAGTCTAAGAACTGACTCAATTTTGAGAAATGGTAAGAAATTCCGGCTTGATGATTCATTCTTGCCCCACATAGACTTTACATTTCTTCATCTACTGATGCTAAATGCTATCTGGCCCTTCAGTGTCCTTTATTGAGTCTTAAAGTTTGAATTTTCCCCAAAGCACACAAACAAACACATATACACACAATAACATGTTGAAAGCAGAATTTCTGGTAAGTGCCTCTATGTCAATATTTGAATTAATAGGATAAAACATTGTAGTATTAATAAAACATACACACAAAATCGTGTTGTTAATTATATTCTTTAGCATTATTAGATGATATCAATTATCAATTTCCTAAAGTTTTATTTCCCTAAAAACTTTTACTACCATAACTGATAAGATGTAGGAAAAAGATGGATCAGCTACCTGGAGTTTAAACAGCATAAAATACTCCATATCAGTATACCACTTTTATAATGAATAGATCAAACTCTGGTTTTTTTTTTTTATATTCATTATCAAGATTCAAAAATCTTAAAAATTTCTAATTAGTTTATTTTCAGCCAAAAATTCAGATAGGAAAAGCTATGCACCTTGATTCACAGTCTACATATATTCATGTAGTAATTCTCCAAATGTCTCCAATTGTTTCTTGTCCAAGAACATTTACTGGATGTAAGATGGTAAAGTGAAGGAAGTTAATGAAGGCTCACATAATTAAAGTTTTAGAAAACTACCCCTTCCCAATTGAACGAAATTGCTTGAATTCATATTAATCCCTTGTTTAATCTTCTAATTGCTATATTTGTGCATTAACTCCTCATATTGAAGACCAGTCCCTCCTCCTGTGCTCATGATCATGATCACATCATTTCTTATCTCTCAAAATTTACATCACCAACCCTCCTTTCTCTTTCTGTATATTCAAACTCTTTTTAACTTGAATTTTTTCCATAATTTTAAAAAGTACTCAAGTTTGACCACCTGAAAAAAGCCTTTTTTAGCCAAACGTCTTAGGAAAGATATCCATGAAATTCTCACTGTCATACATGTGAGCTTTTGAAAGTTCTTCTCTATACTACTTGCTTCATTTCTTCACCTCCACCTTATCCTCAATCTACTTTTATGTGACTTTCATAAGCTCCATTACACCTAAAGAACTTTGTACAATTGTATTAGTATTTTGACTACTTACCTCTTTTGGAAACGTTCACTTCTCTTGACATCCATGAAACCATATACTTACATTTTGTTTTTGTTTTTGTTTTTCCCCTACAGCTTTCGATCATCTCTTTAAGAATCCTTTTCTAACTCATCTTCTTCAATTCAGCCTTGAAAGTAATATTTGCTCATTGTTGAGTCTGAAGGCCACTTTCCTTTTCATTGTTTTTCTTTGCTATACTAAGTCTTGTCCAGATCTGAAATTTAAAGTATGATATAAATGCCAAAGACTGCCACTTAACGTATCTCCAGCTCAGAAACCATCTTTAAGCTATAATCTCCTGTATACACTATCCTGTTTAACATTACATCATTGATTTCCATAGTTATAGCAAACACAACATGCCCAATATCAAACTCACAATCTCCTTTTTCCTTTTTAATAAATATTAATCTTGCATAATCTCATCTCTGAATGCCATTGCATTCTAATTACAGAAGAATTTGACAGTACAAAAAATAAAAACATATGTTTTTGTGACCTTCATGAGTCTCTCTAGAGCTTGAGATAACAAATATAGTATTAAAAAATAAAGAAATATACAACTCAGAAATTGAAAAAAAAAAAGTATGTAAAGGCTGTCAGTAGATTTTTCTTGAGGAGAGAATTGTTTAATTTAGCAAAGCATTTATTGACCATTACTTTTTTTTTTATGTAAAGTGATGCTTAGAACTAGATAATAAAGTTAGTATGTAAAGGCTGTCAGTAGATTTTTCTTGAGGAGAGAATTGTTTAATTTAGCAAAACATTTATTGACCATTACTTTTTTTTTTATGTAAAGTGATGCTTAGAACTAGATAATAAAGTTTAAAAAATATTAAGGGTATTATATTGCTTTATATAGTAAGCTAAAATTATTTTTTTTTCTAAAGATAGCCTTGCGGGAAAGCAAAATGTTTTGGCCTCCAAATATATTACTTTGACATATTTCAAGATGGCTAATTCAGACAGACTGGAAAAACAAGATTAGCTAGTTTCTCTTTGCAAACAGCCAGGCTTCCTCCGAGGTGCCCCTCCTTTGGCTACTATCTATTCTTTGAGGGCAGCTGTGAGATTACCTAAAGTATTTTCATTTGCATATTGGATGTTTCTACTTATCTTTAGCTTCTGACTTCCTCCTCTTACCTGTGACAACACCTCCCCTCAGAAGTTCTGGGGCTTCTAACTCCCCCAACTTCTCTCTCTCACGAACACTGGTATATATGCTTTGTTACTCCCATTGGAATTTGGGACATTACTCTCCTGTGATTTCCCCCATGCTTTGTCTTCTCCCAGCATGTTAAATAATAAAGTGTGTTTTGCCTTTTCTTCCTATTGATCTGAATTTGTCCATAATTTTAATTTATGAACCTTTAAGGGTAAAGTTTTCCTTTGGCCTCTGTACCCTGAAAAATGAAAAAAAAAAAAAAAAAAAAAAAACCTGAAGGCAATGGGATTGTAGGGGGTGGGGAAAAACCTCATGGAGTAAGTAAAACCCTGATATTGGTGAAAAACAGATGTGCCAATTTTCTGTTCTCTGAAAAATCATCTGATATACATAGATTAATATAAAGAAAAGACATAACAAATTTTATTATATCATAGTTTTGCATGACACAGAGGCCTTCAGATGAAGATCCAAAGATATAGGGAAAATTGTCCATATTTATGCTTAGGTTCTATGAAGCAGGCACAGCTGTGTAGAAATGTGATTGGATAGGGCCGTCCCGGTGGCGCGTGCCGCTTGGGAGCGTGGCGGTGCTCCTGCTGAGGGTTCGGATCCCACATACAGACCGGTTCCCGCTCACTGGCTGAGCAAGATGCGAGCGCAACACCGAGGGTTGCGATCCCGTTGCCGGTCCCGGTCCAGTACGGGCGTGACACTGAGGGTTGCGATCCGTTGCTGGACACGAAAAAAGACAAAAAGGAAAAAAAAAAAAAAAAGAAATGTGATTGGATAAAAAAATTATGTTCTAATGATAATAGACTGAGTGTGGAAACCCAACAAGGCCTGTCTGTTCACGTTCTTTGTCTGTCTGTGCAGCATTCATTCCTCCGGGGTAGGGGGCAGGACCCTTTCTGGAATGGGGGTTTTATGACTTAGAGTCAGCAAGGTAGGTCAGAGAATTTCTTTGTGGCCAGCTAAGACAGAGAAATGGGAAGGGAGAGTAGAGTATATCTATGACCCACCTTGGGGAAGAAGGATTCTAGTTTTTATATCTTACTTCGGAAGAATGAGGCTGAGCGACAGGAGGGCTGGAGAAGGTCAGAGGAAAACTTTATTTTTGAGGCTGCTTCTAAAGCCTTTGCTTTGGGGTATTGCTTTCTGGGCCTCAACACATGCAAGCAGGGTGAAAACTCAGACATGTCAGTTCTTGACAAAAGTCTAAAACTATTGTTTATACTCACTTGATTCAAACAATATTTAAATTAGGCATTTCATTCAAAGTTGACAGCTTATCCTTTTCTAGCATATTAATGATGTTCCCCTGAACAGAAGCATGAAAGTGAATGTGTAGTTTAAATTGCAATTATAGTACACTAACGTATAACAACTGTAAAATAGGAAAAATATTATGACATTTATATACACATACGTATGTACATGCACACATATGTATAAAAAGTTTTAGTGTAAGTACAGTTTTATAGTTTACCATAATGTGATCTGAAGAAAAGCTGCATAAATAAAAGTGGTGAGCTGTACTCTTGTGGTCTGGAATTTTAAGTTTTGTGGGAAATTACAGTGTTTAATAGAAGCACTATGACTTAAGAGCTTTATATTACTTGTGAGGAAGTCAACATGTCGAAAGGAATGAGGAGGTAATTAAGCATTATAATCCAAATTGATTTATGTGAGAAATGTAGAAAATTAATATTCACTTAATTGAGGGACAGTTCACCTTCATTTGTTAGATGTAAATGTTAAATATGATATATAGGAAGATATTTTAAAAACCTGCTCTTATGGTTTCTGTGATTTGGTTCAAACATGATTAGAACTATAAGACTCCCAACAGTCCCAAAAAAATAGCAAATATAGGGGAAAAGGCACAATTAGAACTCTACCACAGCAATTCAAAAATTAAGAAATTGAGTTCACAAATTAGGTCAATAGCTCAAAAACCGGGAGAAAGAATAAATTTTCCAGAATAGGATTTAAATATGTGACTACTTGAGATCTAAGCATCCTTATTTGTAAAAGAATAATAATGCCTGCTCAATTTATACTATAGAATGATTTTGAGACTCAAATGCACTATCATAGTGCTTTGACCTTTAAAAAATACATAAAGTTTATGAATATTAAGTTAGATAATCAACATAGGGATTTACTATGACACTTAAAACATGGTAAGTGCTAAATATATTACAGCAGGTATTGCCTAATCTACCATTGTACCTTATTTTGGCTTTACTATCATACATATATTTAAATATTTTTCTTTTCTGCAGTAGAATCAACTTCAGTGTTTTCTTTGTCTTTTTCCTTTTTTTTTCTTCTGCATCTGTGTGTCTAGATGGTGAACTATATCAGGAAAGTAAACACACCTGCCATTGTTATATTCAGATCATTGACACTAAGCAGTAGAGGACTACCTACACATAGTAAACAGTCATCTAAAATAATTAATATTTTTTGTATTTTTGAAGAATTCAACCAGTGAAACAGATTAGTTTAATTTATATTTTAGCCATAGAGGTTGTTTCCTGAAATGGTTCAGGTAAAAGTGTTTTTAAAAATAATAAGAAAAAAGACTATAGCATATTACAGTTGAGATTTACTAGTAATTTTTACAAACCAGAAATATATAAAATTAATGGTTCTTGTTTTCTTTTTGAAGTTATATTGCTTGTAAATATATGACGACACAAATTTTAAAATTCAAAAATAAAATCATAAAAATTCAAATTTGAGAAAGATAAAGATTTACTAACACAATTTATGCCACCTTTAGGAGTGTAAGCCATAAAATAATGAATTATTCTATACACTTGAAGTTTGAATGCTACTTTAAGAAGTAGCTTTCACTTTTATAACAGTAACAAACATTAGTTACTTACTATATGTCAAACCCTCTGCTAAGTTCATTACATGCACTTATTTAATCAATTGGAGAAACTTTCAAGATAAATACTACCACTATCTCTATTTTATATTTCAGGAGACAAAAGTACAGAAAGACTAAGTACATTGGCAAAGAATATACAGTGGCAGAGCTAGATCTGAAAATCAAGGTTCAAAAGCTTCACTCACAGCTATTAATCTACTACTTTGAATTTTAGCATTTATTATATGCTTACTATAAGTCAGATACTGTCATAAGAATTTAGGAAATTGTAATTTAACCAACTCAAAACAAACCTATAAAGTTGATGTTAACAAAATCTCCCTTAACAGGTGAGGAAACTATGGCTCCAAGAAGGTAAATAACCTATTCAGTGTTGCACTGCTGGTAATTGGCAAAAGTAAAATTCTGCATCAACAATCTGGATTCAGAGCATTATGTCTTTACCATGACACTAAAATTTCTAGTGTGGGAGTTAAATAAATTTTACCAGAAAATTTTTAAAGAAAGGAAACTAAAATACCAATAGAGATAATTGCGTGAATATTTTAGTTCAATATACCTTCTGTTCAATTTTTCTGGAAAGCT
>NW_007730250.1:8259-69102 GCF_000696425.1 Galeopterus variegatus | reverse complement strand
AGAGATAATTGCGTGAATATTTTAGTTCAATATACCTTCTGTTCAATTTTTCTGGAAAGCTGAAGTTGTTCTATTGTAAAGTAATGTCTATTAATTTAAATTAAAAAAATACTAGAGATAATTGCGTGAATATTTTAGTTCAATATACCTTCTGTTCAATTTTTCTGGAAAGCTAAAGTTGTTCTATTGTAAAGTAATGTCTATTAATTTAAATTAAAAAAATACCTTGATAATTTATACAACAAAAATAATTACATAATCATCTCTCTTTTACATGTGTTTTTTCTCATGTTTCTTTCCTTTTTTCTCCTATTCTTCATCTTAATCTAGACAACACAAAAGCATCTAACTTTATGCAGTTCAAAAAATTAATATTTGCAACTAAAGGATGCAATATTAATTATGTGTTCTTCTAAGCTTAATTTTAATTGTACAAAATTATTTCAAAATATCTTAATATTTAAAATATTTATATAAGCTAGCTGTATTATATGACAGTTTTTCTTTATTAAAAAAATGGAAGTGTTTTTCAAAATGTTACATTATATTAATGAAGAAATGGTAAATCAGCTACAGTGAAAATATTTAGATTTTCCCAATTTACAGGATACTTAATATGAGTCACTCAGTATTATTTTTAATTACTTATCACAGTGAGAGGTCTGGGCAGATTTCTTATACTACCTAAACAGGCAAAGTTAAAGTTAATGTCTCCAAAGAATAGACTTAAGAAAGCTGTGCACTTCTGTCATTTCTCCTCATTATTTGCTATCTTAGATATGACAAGACTGAGACATTCCTAAAATCAAATCATATAATTAGATTGCAGTGGAGATAGTTCACTAGACACTTGAATCAACTTTATGGCAACTTAAAAATTATATTTTATTTGTGATTATTCATTTATCATTTCCTCTCCTTCTGTAACCAGTACATGTCATGAGGTTAGGGGCTATTATTATTTTGTTCACCAAATAAGTACATATCTCTTAGTTAAATGAATAAGTTAGCTTTCTGTGTATTTTTGCTAATTACTACAGTATAAGAAGGTATAACCATTACATTGACATAGTTACAGACCTGTCAATTAAGTATATTTAACTAAACAAATAAATAAAAAAACTAAAAACAAACAAAAATAGGTGTGTTGTTTAAAGACATCAGACATCAGTCCACTTATCCTAGGAAACTACCTATAATTCTTGAGCTATTAACTATAATTTACTAAATATCAGATATCTACGATATCAAAGAGCCATCCCTGAATAAAGTATTAGGATTCTAGACCCCTTGATTATTCTACCTTCATCAACAACTTGGGTTCTTTAAGTGCACTGTTTTCAAAGTAACTTCTTTAAAAACAAACAAACAAACAAACAAACAAACAAAAAAACCCCCATAATTCCAACAACTGGGAATAGACTAGTGATGGAATTCTGAGGGCCAAGGGAAGCCATCCCCTTCAACCCTCTGAAAATTCTATAAAAGAATCACCTGATACACACGGATTAACATGAAGAAAAGGCATAACAAATTTTGCTATATCATATGACACAGCAGCCTTCAGAATGAAGACCTCAAGATATAGGGAAAACTGTCCATTTTTATGCTTAGGTTCTCTGAAGCAGGCACAGCTATGTAGAAATGTGACTGGACAAGAAAGGTATGATTTAATGTTCATAAACTGACCAGGAAACCCAGCAAGCCCTGTCCAGATTCTTCTTGACCTCTCTATGTAGTATTAATTCCTCCAGGGTACTTGGTAGGACCGTTTCTGAAATGGAGGTCTTATGGCCTACAATCAGGCAAAGTAGGTCAGAGAATTTCTTTATGGCCACTCCAAGACAGAGAGGCAGGTAGGGGGAAGATTAGAGAATATCTATGATGCACCTTGGGGAAGAGGGATTCTAGTTTCCATGTCTTGTCTCAGGGGAGAATGAGGCTGAGAGACAGGAGGGCAGAAGGTCAGAGGAGAACTTTGCTTTTGAGGCTGCTTCTCAGGCCTTCACTCTGAGGTATCGCTTTCTGGGCCCCAAAAGAGTATTGGATTTATTTCTCCACTCTGTAGGTTTTAAGTATCAGCATATTTGTTTCACATAAAAATACATTAAAAATAAAATATTTTCCCTCTTTGTTTCCTGAAAAGTGCAGGGCTTATCACCTCCATGTTTTTATAGTAATGGATAGATCTTTCATTCTTCACAACCACAAAGAGTTAAACTAAAAGAGTAGTTAAAACAAGCATTCATAAAAATGATATACAAATGCATTAAGCATTTTGAACTAAAACATACTTGATATTTGTGTTAAGTTTACTAGTGTTCAATGCAAATGTATGTCCACTTCAAACCTGTGAGCTTATATTGAGATAGCGTCTTTGCAGATGTGTTCAAGTTAAGTTGAGGTCATATTAGATTAGTGTGAGTCCTTATGCAATGACTGGTGTCAGAAAATAGGGAAATTTGGACAGACACGTAGAGGAGGAGACCATGTGAACATGGAGGCAGACACCGGAGTGATACATTTAGAAGCCAAATAACACCAAGAATTGAAGTCAAAAGGCATGAAACAGATTCTCCCCCAGAGCCTGCAGAGGGAGCATGGGCCTACTGACACCCCGATTTTGAACTTCTAGCCTCCAGATTTGTGAAAGGATACATGTCTGTTATTTTTTAAGTCAGCCAGCTAGTTTGTGGTGATTGGTTATAGCAGTCATAGGAAACTAATACTCATGTATTATGTTATTAACCATTTGGTACATTGTTATGGGTAAATGATACATGAAAAATTATACTCATTTACAGATCTTCATACATATATTTTAATCTATGATACACAAGGCACTTATATTTGAGTATGGTTCAGTTTCTTGGAGTTCATAATCAGCTCACCTGCGTAATACTAAAACTACCTATTCTAAATACAATTTCAATTTATTTGAAGTGCAGTAAAAACTTAGAGCATAATCAAAAGAAAGCATGTTAAAACATGTTTCTAGATATTTTTCTGCTCTTTAAATCTTTATGTATTTCATCCCTTTTAAAAGATATTAGAGTTGGCATGAACATTTCTAATAAGACAAATATTTTTAACCAACTTGACTTTTTTAGTCTTTCCACAAATTTAACTGTATGTTACTTTTTCAAAGACCACAACTCTACCTTTGCACCCATATTTTCTTCAATAATTAGATTATATAATTATAACATTGGGAGTGATTGTCATGGAAAAGATTTGGAATAAACATGACTGATTCTTAGCAAACATATAAGTAAACATGTGGGTGTGTACTTGGGTGTAGCACTTACAGTATGCCCAGAGCATCAGTCATTCTGTTCTACAAAGGAAATATAGAGTTTTTATGATCTTGAGATAAGGTTATGTGGAGGTCAGCTAAAAGAGGGACTTTTATATCTTGTGTATACGTTTCCATGGGAATAGAAACATCTGTTTATGTGTCTTTCTTTCTTACTGATTTTGAAAGGAAAGGATGTCTATAATAAGCCTAATAAAGACAGAGGTTGTTATTTGAAAACAGTTGTTAAGGAGGGATTTGTGAATAGAAAAACATTTTTCCCCATGGATATATTAAACATGGGTGTGAACATGTGCCATAGAAATATCTCTGTATAGACTTAGTGAAACAGAGCAGATTGCATATACATTGATAATGAAAATGTAAGGAAAACACAATAGAAAAATTTAAGGAAACTTTCTTCAAAACTGATGTAATAAAGTAATTTTGCAATTTTCATTGCTCAGAATTATTAAAGCTAATTATAGAGCTGTAACCTGTTCGTTTGCCCAATGTAATTGATGCTCTTTTATATCTTATAGTGATAGCTCCAAGTTAGAAACCCTTGTCTTTTGAGACAAATCACTGTGTCTCATGTCTGTTATGGCCAGTGTTTATTTCTGTAGGAGTATCGTAACACTATCAACCTCACTTTAGAAGTATCTCAGACCATTCAAACAGTCCATAAAGAGTGTTACTTCTCTTAAAAAGTTATCTGATGCTTGTGTGATTTTATGAAAGAGATTTGAAAAGTACAACTTGCTTTCCTTCACCTACAGCAGATCCACTGAAGCATTTAAAGAAGAGATTCTACTTTCACAAATTAAATCCTCATTTTCCTAGGAAGGAGAAATTGGTAGTTAAGTATTTTTTTCTCCATAGTAAGTTCTTGAAATTTTTGGCTAAAAGTGTCCTTCATATTGGGATATTACTGATAATTTATTAAAAGTTAACATACTGCATGTCATACTAAAATTTCAAGGTCTAATAGAGAAGTGAAAGGTTCATATATTAATGTGTCAACAGTGATATTTCTTCCTTCATCCTAACACCAAAATTATCTATCCTTAAATTAAAAAATAAATAAATAAATAAAAGGAAACTGGACCATAAAGTATTTATGGTTTACATAAATATTATATTAATATATGTATTATTTACATTAATATATATATATTAATATATATTATATATTATTATTTACATTAATATATATTTACATTAATATATATATTATTCAGTTTCCTTTTTGGAAATATGCAGCATCAGTGCAGTGAAGTATTAAGGAAAATGCAATGAGAAAGATTTACTGAGATTACCATTTTTAGCATGCTAATGGTTATCCTAAAGTGTTAACTAGTTCCCCAGGAGTTTTGAAAGAGCTATGCTGCCATCTATTGGCAATGTAGATGTCTATTAATGGTTATATGGTGCAAGAAAATTTTTTATTAGGAAAGACATCTTTGGAAATCAGGTGTTTCCAAAAAAATATCCACTTTGTATGGTAAATATGTGACATTCAAAATTATTTATAATTCACTATCAACTTTTTCTTTTAATATGGAAAGGAAGTATTACCTTATACTAGCAGATTTACTCAATGTTCTAAATATTTTAAAGAACTACAAGACAGCAATTGTGAGATTTAATGTATTAATTTTGTGTTTATGCATCAGAATATTGTTAAGCTAAATTTACTACATTCAGTTGACTGGGATTAACATGCATTTTTAGGAATGTAAAACATCATTTAAAAAACTTAAACAAAAGTCAGCATATTGGATATTTAGAGGAGGAGAGTTTAAAAGGATGTGTGATAAAATAATATAGATTAAAAAGCATGTTTATCAACTTTCTTTTCATTATTTTATGACATATTACATTGAGGCAAAAAGCACCTGTATTTAATGTCTTTTGAAGTAGCGGCTTCCCAAGACAGAACTGTGGTTGGACAGTTAAAAATATTTTTAAATTGTTAGCCATTTTGAATCTAGGCCATATATGTGTTGAAAAAACCCTTCTAAAAAATTGTCTCACCTCTTTTCTTCTTGAAATATTTAGTTATTTTAAAAAATAACAAGATGATAGATGAAGAAAAAATATATAAATATACCAGTTGCTTGTTCCACAGGTAGAAAGAGCAGGTAATTTGCTCTTTCTAGTGGACATATACAGCTCCCATTTACTAGGAAAAGTGCTGGACCCCCATTGACTAGGAAAAGCGCTTGTGGTTTGAAGACTTTCTCTCTCTTGGACCCTTCATTATAATACCTACAGTGTGAGACAGGGGTGTTGCGGATAAGGATTCCTGGATATTCTTGAAAGAAATGACTAATATTCTCCGCCTTCTTTGGGGTAAGTTTACTCTCAGGAATTTGAAAATGGAAATCAGAAAGAAGGGGGATGGGTTGGTAAACTAATGTCAACACACACAAGTGACCTATATACCTGTAATGGAGAGCAGGTGGCTAGACTAGAAGCCTTTCTGGACTCTGCCACTCTGGCTTAAGACTCATGTTCCAGTCAGTTATGTTTAAGAATGCAATGTGAATTGAAAGAGCTATGACGCTGCACTACTATACAACAAGGACACTTCTATAGCAAAAATCATCCAGTAGACTGGCAGAGTGGTATTTCACAGGGCCCGCTAGTGACAGTGGCTAGAGAGCTAGAGCTAAAGTGCTACAGAACTATCTTTCCATTCTACCACTGGAAGTGGCATTGCCTCACCATCTTCCTCAACATGAAATAAGCAAACCCTCAGAATTATTGAAAACTTTGGTCAATGGAAAAGTAAAGTGGAGGATATTAGACTTTCTAAAGGTATATTAGGGCTTAAGAGGAAGTTCAAGGTGGAAGAGAGTGTGCCTGTATTTGTGTTTCACACTGGTAAAGCAATTTAGTTTGCTTAGGTTCTGTAATAATAATTAAAAAAATACAAAGAATCAATGACAAATAACACATAGCATGTAAAATATAAATCAAGGGCAAATGGTACCAAAAATTTCTGCGTGGCACTTCTGCATGGTGACGCAGGGATTACACAACATAACTGAAAAAATTCTTCCTCAACAGTAACTGGTGTTGCCATGTAAAGGGTGCCAGGGACAACTTCATATGCTCTAACAACTGTTTCTCTTAAAATTAAAATAAAATGTTTTTTCTCTGTTTGTTGCATTCTTTTTTCCGCAGTCTTTAGTCTTCTACTTGTGCTCTTTACATTAGCATCTTCATAAACTCACTATATGATCACACATACTCTCCATTTTGTGTTGAGTTGACACTGTTTAACCACCCTTTCTAATAAAGTATAATAATAAGATATTTGTTTTATCAGCATTTATATCTATCCAAAAAAGTGGCTTCTCTGATATGATTTCCAAAAGGTGTATTTATTTTTTTGTGAAAAATCATGAAACAATCATGGAGATAATCATGAGAAACAATTTTATCTAATCCAACTGAGTATAAATTTTTTTACAACTTTCATATAACTTACTCCAAGGTATTGGGGAAAAAGTGACTTTCCTATTGTTAAACATCTCGGTTTCTGTAATGGTGAATGTATACATGTATCTGAAA
Source organism: Galeopterus variegatus (assembly GCF_000696425.1). Taxonomy (NCBI): domain Eukaryota; kingdom Metazoa; phylum Chordata; class Mammalia; order Dermoptera; family Cynocephalidae; genus Galeopterus; species Galeopterus variegatus. The sequence goes on along the minus strand of NW_007730250.1, from coordinate 62,225 downwards.
TTCAGAACTAAATGGACCTACTTATAACAAATATTTTAGTTCCCGTTCTCCTTGATTTACACCATACGAATGTGAGAAAATTAATTAGAGAATAATTCAGGGATATAAATGACTTACTTGTACTGTTTGGGGCTGTCCATAGTCTAAGCCCTTACTTAGGTCAATTGCCTTTATTATCCAATAAATGAGAAAACAGAATCAAACCCCATTAGTTATAAGTTTATACTATTTTATTGCTAATAAGACATAAGTATGTCAAAATGTCTAAACTTTCCAAGAAGCTAAATGCTATTCTCATGACTACATGTGGTCAATCTATTTCAACCAATGTAACTAAAATAATCAGCTGAGTGAGAGAAGAAATAATTGTAGCACAATAAGATGTTGTAGGATGCTATTAGAAAACAAAATAAAGATAGATAGATAAATAAATAGATAGATAGATAGATATTCTTCTTCCCATTTTCTGCTCAGTCTAATTATATATTACAAAAACTTCTGAGATAAAATCTCAGATAGGCCCTTTACCATATCTACAAATCCTGAGATATAAAGAAATCTCTCCATCTCACAAGAATCATCTTATATTACTAATTTGTCTTGTCCAGGTATACAAAACTCTAAAGTTCTTCCAAAGTTGAAAACTATTTTCTCCCAGCTTTTTCCTGTCACAGACTAACCCAGCAAAAAGGAAATGGAACTTTGGTGACTTTTACCATTCTGTGTTTCTGTTCTTTCTTCCCATTCACTAGACTCTTTTTGCCTTTTTCAGGGTGAAGTTGGAGTAGTGAGAAGTGGGGTAGAAAAGATCTTATTTGACTGGCACTTAAGTAATTTGGTGTGTTTTTGTTCCCCCTCTGGAAGGTTCTGATTAAAGCTCATTTTCTTTTTCAGGTCCTCTTCAAGGTTTCTCACAATTCCTTACAGGGACTCAGTAAGTGGCTCTTTTGGCATGGGTAGCACTTCTTCCTAAGCTGGCTTCTTAATATTGTCCCTCAAATTCTATAGCTATAGGTACACTGAAGCCTCTTTGGGTATGAGTTTCATCACACTCTGACACCATCCAAAGCACAATTGTTCCTTTTAAAGCAGCGGTAAGCTGATATTGCACTGTGGAAAATAATCAGATCTTCCAAACTGTTTCTGGTAACCACATAATGTTGGTCTCCTATTAGAGGAAGATCAAGCAATTTGTAAATGCAGCTATCAATCCAGCTGCCATAGGCTTGTTCCTCCAGCACCTCTCTCTTTCACTTTTTTACTTTTTTTCAGAAGAGTCGGGCACTAATTCGTAGTTTCCCAAATATTTTAGGACACATAACAATACCCTCAAGACTTGAAAGGAGGAGTGATTTACTCCAATCAAAGGTTTGAAAGTGCTTTGACACACAGCACACTCTCTTCAAATAAATCCTCCAGCTTCAGTAATCTAAACTGTTTTTTGTGCCATCAAAATGGTGATGGATTAAGGGTTAAAAACTGATATTATTTTTTTGTTGTTGTTGAAACATAATTAATTATACATATTTGTGGGGTACAGAATTGACTATAAATACTTGTGTACAATGTGTGATGATCAAATCAGGATAATTAGCATATTCATTATTACTAAAGATAATCAAAACATAATCATTCTTTGTGTCCATTAACAAATTTCCAGTAGTCCACATTCATGGGTTTCAATTACTCATGGGTTTCAGTTACTCTTAGTCAACTGCGGTCTAAAAATATTAAAATGATAAGAGGCATAAATAATAAGTATGATTTGTAACAATTAATATGCTAATAAAATACTTTAAAAAATAAATAAAATGGAAAATTCTACAAATAAACAATGTATAAGCTTTATATTGCACTCTGTTTTGAGTAGCATGATGAAATCTTGTCCATCCAGCTCCAACCAGCTCAGGACTTAAGCCATCCATTTGTCCAGTGAATCCAAGCTGTATATGCTCCTTGCTTGTTGGTCACTTAGTAGCCAACTCAGTTAGATGAACAGATCAACAGGTCACCAGAGGAAGGGTGAGTACAGTACAATAAGATACTTTGAGAGAGAGAAAGAAAGAGAGACCACATTCACATAAGTGTTGTTACAATATATTGTCATAACTGTTCTCTTTTATTATTAGTTATGGTTCTTAATATCTTACTGAGTGAGACCTGAGTGAAAAACAACAAAAACAAACAAACAAAAAGATGACTGTCATTTTAATAAGCTGACACTAGGGTAGAAGGATGTCAGACTAAATACACCATGATGTTCCACACTGAAAACACAGGAGATGAGGTAAAGAAGACTGAGGGTATCAATTATTAAATCATAAAGACAAGATTATTACAGACACATTCACTGTATTAGTTTGTTTATGTTGCCTATAACAAAATACCTGAGACTGGGTGATTTATAAAGAAAACAGAATTTATTGCTTACAGTTTCTGACTGGGAAGTCCAATGTCCATCTGGTGGTGGCAACAGTGACCCGGGGGTCTCACATTGCAGGACGGTGGAAGCAGAGAGAGCAGAGAGAAAGCAAGAGACTATCCTTTTCTTTTAAAGCCCTCAGAACCACGCCCCTGACCACCATTTTTAATCCATTCACTACTCCATGGTCCTAAATCCACTCACCTCTTTAAGGCTCCACATTTCAATTACCATAATAGGATTTCCCACCCTCTTAACAGTCACAGTGGAGGCTAAGATTCTACTACATAAAATCTGCGGGACACAATTCAAGTTTCAGTGAGTTTTGGGGGGACATAATTGAATCCACAACATTCACCAAATCCTTGTAGATTATAGACTTCCTAAAGAAAGTCTTTAGAAATCAAAATTTAGGCCAAACCTTGGAGCCCCATAGCGTACATGTAGAAGTTGGTAAGAGTTATCATTTGTTATATACTTTATGTCAAATTTTGTGCTGTTTGGTATAATGCCAAAATTATTCTATTAGGTAATTACGATTATTCCCACACAGCATGAAAAAAAAAAAAAAAAAAGAACATGGACTTTAAAGAAATTAAGTATTCTTTTTTTTTTTTTTTTTGTCTTTTTCCATGTCTGGCAACGGATTGCAACCCTCAGTGTCGCCCCCGTACTGGACCGGGACCGGCAACGGGATCGCAACCCTCGGTGTTGCCCCCGCGCCTCGCTCAGCCAGTGAGCGGGAACCGGTCTGTATGTGGGATCTGAACCCTTGGCGGGAGTGCAACCGCGCTTCCCAAGTGGCGCACTAGCGCAGTGCGCCACCGGGCCGGCCCAAGAAATTAAGTATTCTTATGATTATTAAAACACAGCTGTTAGATAGTGAAGCTGGTATTTGACAGAAAGCCAAGACTTCTGCCACTTTCCTATACTCTGACCTCAAAAGTTGTTAAAGAAGGTCATCATCAGTTCCACTGGTATAAGATATATTATTAAATCAGCTGTGCGTTTGATGAAATGCAATAAATTAATGGTAGATAATTGAAAGAAACTAGAATGATTCACATTTCCTATTATTTACCTTTGGAAGTCATTACCCAAAGGAGTTAATCAAGTTTTCTCATGACACGGTCTGTAATTACACTCTCAGAGTCAGGGCACTGTACTTCAACAGATGTGAGATCTGCGAAGTCAGAGCTGTGCTTGTGCTCTCATCTCTACTCTGGTTAGTGATGAATTTTCCCCTGGAAGACTGCATGAAGAAAACCAGTAGCCAGAGTATAGCAATACACCAACTTCCGAATGACATGGTTATAGGAAATTTATGTTTATCCTGTTTACAAAGCAGAATTAACATTATGACCTGAAGAGCAGTTTTTATCCACCTGATGTTTGGAGATTCGTTTAAATTCAAGTGAGATGTGATTCTTTTTATTTTTTCTTTTTAATTATTTTGTTTTTTTTAGTTGACAGATAAAATTGTATGTATTTTCCATGAGGTTTTCAAGTATGGGTTTATGCTTTTTTCTTGGTTTTGCATATGTAAGTTAAAGGTAATGATGACAGTGTTTACACGTTATTAAAAGTATTTGTTCTTGGGCCGGCCCGGTGGCGCACTGGATAGTGCGCCGCTTGGGAAGCGTGGCGGCGCTCCCGCCCGAGGGTTCGGATCCCACATACAGACCGATTCCCGCTCACTGGCTGAGTGAGGCGCGGGAGCAACACTGAGGGTTGCGATTCCGTTGCCGGTCCCTGGTCCGGTACGGGGGCAACACTGAGGGTTGTGATCCATTGCCGGACACGGAAAAAGACAAAAAGACAAAAAAAATAAATAAATAAATAAAAAATAAAAGTATTTGTTCTTTAGTTATGTTGATGCTTAAATGAGAATGTGAGGATGGATCGTAAATCCTACAAATGATTTTGGGTAAATTTTCAATGCCGAGACATCCATTGAAAAAACATTGGCAACAGTACAGCTACACTTTTTTTATTTTCATGGCCCGAAACTCTACAGCCTTCATCTCAAAAAGAAATAAAGTAAACTTTAAGATATTGATTAATATGATACAACTTCTATTGTTTTTATTTGATTAATCACCAATTTCTACTGGAGAAGAATTAACTGCTCCCAGTGAATTTGGAAGCACTTTCAAAAATACCAACGTGTTTAAGGTTTATGCTCTGTTTTTCCAGCTGCATCTACACACTGTGTGAATAAGTAGATTTTAATTTTTTTTGTATTGAATTTATTCTGCAGGAAAAGACAAATAAGACATGTCTGAACATTTTTTTGTTTGTTTCAAAAGGTAATATGATTATACACTTAGAAATGATTGAGAGGTTTCAGCTTAAAGATGCGTGGATGTAATTTCTTTTCTCCCATAATTACTATTATAATCACTATCATTCAATACTATTAATTAAGCCAAATCTTCTTGGTTCTTAGCTATTGTTTAGGTGATATTAACACACTTTTGGAAGTTTTTGCCAGTTTAACAGGCTTCTTTTTAAGATACTGTCAAAAACAATTTGTCCTAGTAGAAAAATTGCAAATTTTGGATTCAGCCCAGAATTGATCCAAATCCCAGGTCATTTATTTACTAGTTGAATGAGTTTTATCAAGTTCCAAATCACTGAACCTCAACTTTCTCATCTCTATAATTCTCTTGAGATTTAAAATAATGTATGTCACCTAAATTTTGTAGCTGATCAATAATTGGAAGCTGTGATAATCTTGAATGTAGAGTGGCTCAATTTTATTCTTTATTTGAAATTATTGTTTTGGAGCTGCAAACCTTGGCAACAAAAGCTATTTTCCTGACAAAGCTAGGTGATGAGCAAGACCAACTTGAAGGCATCTCTTTGCCCAGTTTGAGAAAGGTTCTGTTTAGAATAGAGACTCTAACACAGCTTTATGAAGAAACAGATCACAAGTGAGGTACATCTCCTTCAGGTTATGGAATAACTTCTAATTATCTTAAAATAAAATGGAAATTAAGGATGTTAATAAAGGCATTGCTTTTGCAAAAGATTACTTTTTTGACAAGCTACATAGCATGGAAAATAAGTGTTCAGACACTGGAAACAGACTACCTGAGTATGACTTTTAAATCCAGCACTTCTGAGCTTTGTGCTCTTAAACTTTAAGCCGCTCACTTAAATATTCTGTGCCTCAATTTCCTCATTTGTAAAACAGACAAAATAAAATGATGTAAAAAATAAATCCATGACTACTATAAATTTTTACAGTTATATTTTATTCTATACTTGTTAATCGTATATGTTCAACAAGTGTCATCTTTTATCAGCTTTTTTTTTTTCCTTATGATTCATTCTGTTTCCTTTCATTGTTCTGTGTCTTTGAACCAGAAGTCAGGATGCAGGAAATACAGCTAAACTGGGGTGTTAGTGACCATGAAAGCACAGTTTCTGGAGTATTGATTTGCAATTTTCCTATAATTTATACACAAATAAATCATTTATGAATTTATTCAGTATCTATAGTTAAAGTTTTTCTTTGTTAATAAAAGTATGTTTTTTAGGCTTTTGAAAAACAGAGCGATACTTTATTCCAATTCTACTGTAATCTTGTAGAGTAGCCATGTATCCACTCTGTAAGGTTACTAAATTTGGTAATGAAGACACTCAAGAAAGCAGCCACAAAGAGAGGAGAAGGGTAGTGGGTGCAGAGAGAGCCTCAGCTCCTCCTTGGATGGTACATGTTGCGGTCTTCCCTACAGTGCATGTGTTACCAAGTCACTGGGATACCTTCCCCTAAGTCCCACTGCCCACTGCCTAATGCTTCCTTCTTATTACAGTTTAACCTGGTGTATATAATTAATTTAACATCAGAATTCATCTGCCATTAAAGCTAATGAGTACAGGCTTAATGGTCACCCTGAAAAAGATATGTTCACATCCTAATCCCTGGAATCTGTGAATACTTCCTTACATGGCAATATACGTGATTAAGGATCTTGAAAGAAGGCGTTTATCCTCGTTTATCCTGGCGGGCTCTAAATCTAATTAGAAGCGTCCTTATAAGAGTGAGACAAAGGGAGATTTGACAGAGGGAAGAGGAGGCAATGTGACCACAGAGGCAGATTAGAGTTATGCAGCCACAAGTTAAGGAATGCCGGCAACCACCAGAAGCTGGAAGAGGCAAGGAACTGGTTCCCCTCTAGAGCCATTGGGGGAGATACAGGCCTGTTGACATCATGATTTCAGACTTTAGGCTTCCAGAATTGTGAGAGAATAAATTTCTGTTGTATTAAGCCAAGGTTGTGTTAATTGATTTTTGCAGCCATGGAAAACTAATATGCGTAATGAGATAATTGAAAAACTTTTCTTTGCTAAGAAAACAATAAAAGAAGGTTAATTGATAAATCTATTATTTTTCCCCAAAGAAGCAATTTTTAAATTTGTTTGAGTTTATAATTTTGTATTTATTGTTGAAGTGGTGTATTTCCGAAGCTCATATATCACAACCTATAGAAAGGGAATGTGTGTGATGGTATATTTGACACATGGAGTATATGTGTGCATGTGTGCTTGTCATGTATGTATGGAGAGGAAAAGAGGGAGAGCGTGTGTACAGAGATGTCTATAATCCTAAATTCACACTAGTCAGAGGGCCACTACCTCACTTATGTAGGTACTGTTTTAAATGAAGTTCTTGTCACAACAGTATTTCCAGATTACTTTAAAGGAAATGCTGGTTAAAACACTGTGAGTATTCATAGGATGTTGAGAATATAAACATAACAGAAATTGAAGTTTGGGGAGCATTTCAATGACCACTGGATTATTGATTTTTATATCACTTTCCAAACATTTTGGAACTCTCGTGAATAAACAAACACTTAGTATATAAGCACACACTTGCATTAGTGGCAAATATCCCCAGAGCTCTTAGGGATATGTGCATAGCTAGGTAAATAGACAGAGTGCGATACTTTTACATGCTTAGAATCTAAACACCTTTTGGAGGAAAATATATAAAGGCACATTTACAGAAATAGCAAATACAATACAATATGCATAAGTGAAACACTGGTTTAATTGAAATATTATGTGGCTTGCAGGGAAGCAATATGTTCAGGAAAAATCAAACAGAGTAAAAGCAATATGCATCTTCCTACTGTTTCAAAAAGTCTTATGAGAAATTTAGAAAGGTTTAGAAATGGAGAAAAAATAAACATGATCTTACAACAAAATTATAAGCAAATGACTGAGGCAAAATACACGAACACATATGTATACATGTATGGGTATATGTATAAACAAAATATTTTCAAAATAATCTAAACAATGATTTGTATATTATATGAAAATTTCTTTTCTATTTACCATATGAAAATTCTACCACAGAGATAAAAATCTTTGTTTAGTGGAGGAAAAAGTTGTCCTGAATATCAAGAGCTTTAAACCTTGCTTAATTAAAGAGCATGCATCTCAACTGACACAGCAAGGCTTCTAGGCAATAGTATGGCACTACCATTGCATGTGTGAGCATCTCTCTTCCCAGATAAATATTTCATACTTTCTTTTTTCTCCTCAATTCTGTTGTTGCTTTTTCAATTTTCATTTTTAATTATAAACTTGCTTATGCTTCATTGAGAAAAGGCAACAATAGACCTAATATTTCTTCATTTTCTCATCATGTCTATATTATTTCTATAAACAATCCTATACCAGTACCTATAGTTTTCTATTGATGAATTATGTAGTTTTGCTTCTGTTAAAGTTCAGCACTTTCATATGTGCTCTGGATCCTGTTTTCTTGACTTCTCAAGGATATCTCTTCTGTAACTCCTTGTCTTTCATTCATATTATTTATTTATCCCTGTCTACTGGATCATTTCCATAAGATATCTACATACTACAGTACCTTCTATTTAAAAAAAAAAATCATTGTTTTTACCCTTCCCCATCATATATCCACCCTCCTCATTTCTTTGCTTTACTGTATGATAAAAATCTCTAGAAAAAAATATTTAGTAAGCGAAGCCATCAATACTTTGCTTCAATCCACTTATATTAGACTACTCTCCCCACATCTCTATGGAAATATCTATTTTTAAAATTACTGGCAGTGTCCACGTGACCAAATCTAATAGTATTTCTTTTATTTTATCTTACTTATATTATTAGAATTGTACAACATGATTATTCATCCTATATTCTTAAAACACTCTTTTCTCTTGGCTTTTACCTCAGTGTGCACCTACTTTTCCATAATACTTCAGTGGCTCCATCTTCCTAGTCTTCTTTGCTAGCTCCCCCTTTTTTGGTTGACATCTATTTCACCCTATAATTCTCCTCATGTCATTTCTTTTATAATTTTAAATAGCATGAGTAACCTTATGTAAAACATCTACATTTTCAAGCCCAGTCTATTACCTGAATACTAGGCTGTTTACATAATATCTCTGCTTAATATGCTTCAATTAATGAGCAAGTTAAACTTGACATGTACAAAACAAGTTCTTGCTATAAAGCTATATAGCTCAGAAGTGTCCCACTTGTCAGCATTCACTTTGGCCAGTCTCTCCAACCAGAGACCTAGGAGTCATTCTTGGTTCTTCTCTTTCGTTCATTCTGCAAATCCCATTGCAAAGATTTAAGAAGTCTGGACATTGAAAGGACCCACAAGAATCCATGGAACATACTGACATTAAGACTTTTAATAATGACAATGAAAATGCAGGCAACATTGTGGATCTGAGGGATATTCAAGCACAAACTTCCTAGGGTCTTTCTTATTTTCACAAGGACACACTTTTTCTCTAGATTTAACTGCCAAGATTTGTCTGGCAAATCATGTTTTCAAGATATTTCAAGGCAGGGGTTCCTAGCACGGTCTTTTACATCTCTTTGGTCAAGTAGCCAAGCCAGTGTATTTAACCAATTGGTCAGGTGAAAATCAAGGGGGAGAAAAAAAAAAACCTCAGGCCTGTCTGTTCGCAGAGAATTTCAGACTATAAAAAGCACATTATAAATCATTTGTTAGTTATTCAGTTAAATGTCGTTATCTTTACCAAATGTCAAAACCAGACATCCAAATGTCCCTGGAGATAAGCATAGAGCTGTTCCATTTCAATTGTAAAATAACTCTCTGATACCCGCCCATCCTGCAGAAAATTTTGTTGACCCTAAGTATAAAGAATATCCCTATCTTTCCTGCTAATACCTCAGTCCAAAACACCAACTTTTTAAATGCAGGTAACCTCAATTACCATGTAACTTACTCCATTTTACAGTCTTTTTCCTGACCCCATAATGCACTTCACATAGTAGCAATTGTAATATTTAACTATAAAAATAAAATCATGTCTCTCCTCCCATTAAAAGTTTTATCTCCCCAGTTCACAAAATAAATATTTCTCTCTAAGTTCTTCATAAATATTAAAATACTTACTTACTATAACAATCCTATGAGGGAAGTACTCTTATTTTCTCTATTCGATTATTGAGGAAATTGAGCCACAGAGAGGTTTAAGAACATACCCAAAGTCACACAGGTTGTAAGCATTGGAGCAAGGAGTTAAATCTAAAATGTCTGTCTGCAGGTCATGTTTTTAACCACTAGAACATGTTTTCTCTTGATTATTTGACGATACTCATATAAAATAAAGCCACTGACCATTCTTAATATACGGTGGAATTATAGGGGACACTGGCTTGAATCCTTGAAAGAAAAATAAGGATATTCTACCTTCTTTTCTTGCTGCTTAAAACTGTCTATTGAAATTTTATGTCTTAATCAAGTTAGGTCTCACAGGCCCAATAATATCTGAATTTCACCATTTATTGGAGAAATTGGAGCTTCATTTTTAGTTGAATTCCCTTCAGAGGCAAATGATAGGTTATGGTTTTGTATTTTTAAAAGCTTACGTTATTTGAGTGCCACTACTGTTCATCACTATGAACAGGGCATGGTTAAGCAGACACCCTGTCATAGCTGAAAAACATGATCGTTCTTTTTTTTAACGTACTTCTGCATCTTTAGTTTCATTGCATCCAATTACAAGATTATATCTTGCCACCAAATCATTCACCATTCTTGTGTTTGGTTCTTTAGGTGAGGTGACAACCAAGACACTAATATTGTAAAAGTCAGTCATGGAAGAATGTGTAGAAAAGTTCAATAAGATTTTGAAATAAAATAAGATATTCTTGAAACTTAGAGAGGCAAAGGTTTTTTAAAGCAATTTTTTTTTTTTTGCCGTTTAAAGTGTTCACAGTGTGATTTAACCACATTATTACTAAGCAAGATAAGGGAATCTCATTTGACACACTTCATTGTATTTTATATTAAAATTCAGGGATTCTGAGGCTTTTAATGCATAGAAATGTAGCAGAATTTACATCTTCTACTTTAGTAATCAGCCATGTTATTGTCTGTTACCCTTTGCTGATTCCAGTGTCAGAAACAATACTCGTATCTATGTCTCAAACTGAATTCATATATGACTTAGGGTACAAATAAAATTTTGCACAATCTTACTTTAGCAGACATAAAATAAACAGAAATTGATGAGCAGCAGAATTAATTGAATATAATTTAATAACACCAGTGTTTCTTCCCAAAATGTAGATACATATTTTATTATGGCAGAGTCTTTGTAGAAGTGCATATAACATTACTGGCAAACAGTTGGAATAAACCTTTACCAAAAAAAAAAAAAAAAAAAAAAAAAAAAAACCTTTTAAAAAAAAAAAAAAAAAAAAAAAAAAAAAAGAAATACTCTGCTTTACAGTTGTAAAGTGCTCACCCCTGGGGGAAAAAATGGACACTTTTAGTAATAGTCTTTACTGCATTTGAGTAATGAAAATCACGAAGTGAATGAAGTTCCAGAAATCTGTACTTGCAAGGAGATTAATTCTGGTTTATCAATATTAAAGCATCTCTTAGAGTAAGGTGAGGATCTTCAAATATATATATATATATATATATTTTTTTTTGGTGGGGGAGAAACAAACACTAACATAGTTCATCTGTTTATTTTTGAAGAGTAAATATCTTAATCACTATGCTATGATTTCCATGTGATTTAAAGAGTTGATTTGAAAATTCTGCTGTAAAACATAATTCACAAACTACTTTGGCAAATACTAACAGTGGTTATTTGTTCTATATATCAAATTCTGTAAATTAACCACAATTAAAACATAATTGTGTTGGCTTAGGAATGTACAGATATTTCAATGAACAAAATAGATAATTCAGAAATAGACCCCAATAATAAAGTTAGCTTATTAATATTTGATATCTTAAATATAAAGAAATATAGACAATTTAGTAAATATTTTCAGGCTATGTTGATGTCCATTCTGGGGGAAAAAAAGTTTCTACCTAACATTATACTCAAACTGAACTAAATATATTTCTTATACAAATGTTTTATGATACTGTAAAACAATTACAGAAAAATTGAGAAAGTATTTTTAAATCATTTTGGGTGTTACAGATCTTGTTAAGCAACAGAAAATTTTATGATTCATGGAGGAATGACTGCATATTTAATTACCTGTAATATTATGGAAAACAAAAAAAATTATAAATCAAGTAAAAAGCCAAATAAAGATTGGATAAATAGCATTTTCAGCATATATAACAAAATAGCTCTTAATAAGGAAAGAAAATCACCAATAGAAAAGAAAGTAAAAAATGAAAAAAAAAAATGAAACTTACAAAAGCACACACACACACACACACACACACACAATAAATTCAAAATTTTAGTTAACAAATAAAATGAGCAGATTTAATAATAACTAGTGATATGAATTTTGGGAAAATAAAATGTCACTCTCTGAGGTTGGCAAACATTAGAAAGTCTGTTAATACAGTTGGAAAATGCGTAGAGTAAAGTCATTCTCTTAGAATAATAGTGGGATCGAGAATTGATGAGTAGATTGTTTTTCGGGTGTAGGTTTGCTTCCTTTACCAAAGTTTTAAAAGTCTGTAAAGTTAACCTAGTGGGTCTTTTCTAAAAATGCTAGCATACCTATGCATAAATGAAAATATAAAACAGTGATTACTATAAAGCCAAATTTTTGAAGCAAGCTTAATGTTTATCAAAAGAGAAAAAAAAAATATTTAGGCTTTGACACATCAATGATATGAAAGTCTATTTACCCATTTAATATATGTATCTTAAGAAGCAGTGATGTGGGATTATCTCAACTACACACTGATGAATGGAAAAAAATATTGCAGCACATGTAGAATATGATCTCATTAAAAATACATCACATGTGTTTCTTTGGATATGTCTGTATGTGTATTAAATGCAGAGAGATTGTAAGTGCAAATTATAATCACGGAAATTTTTGTATTGCTTATTGTTGAAATTATGACTAATATCCATAATCATACTGTAAATTTGCAGTTATGTTTTTTGTTCCATCCAAGAAAATCTAAAAATTATCATTCATGCACTGTGTAAGCACTAAGTTCCTCAGCATTTTTTAATAATTTCTAAACATCGAGTATTTACTCTGACAGGCACCATATTGAGAATTAAGTTGTAATCCTCATCATTCTCTATTAAATCTATACCACTGTTTTGATGTTACCAATAAAATACTAAAGCTGAAAGGAATGAAGTAGCTACTAAGAGGTAAAGTAAGGATTTAGTGTAAGTTTTGTCTGGCTTTGAAGTGCACCTGACAAATGCACTTGACGTTATTCCTTTTAACACCTATGCCCAATGTTCTTTTCGCTGTTACACATCAGTCCTTTCACGTTTTTTGAAAATCTAAAACCAAAAAAGAGGGAATTCATTTACTTAGTTATAGAAACCTAAAAAAGTCAGTAAATGCTATCAAGAGTAATGTCTTACAGATTGTTCACTTTTATTTATATCAAATAAATAATTTATTAGACAATATATACAGTATGATATCAATTATAATGTGCACACACACACAAACACACACATACAGGAGCATCACCATCACCACTTTGACCAAACTGTGTGTATTTCTGTCAATCAGTTATTGCTGATTATTTCTCAAGTGTCAGTATTTATATTTATTTTAATTATTGTCTTTGCATTACATGTAAAATATAAGTGAGTAAATACGTACATACTCATACTTAATTTTTCCATTTAATCTATCTTTATTTAGCATTAGTCAATCACTAAAGCCCCCACATATTGTTGGAATCAACCCCCAAATTTGTGTATTTCTTTTCTAGCTATATATGAGTATTTATTATTTCTTTGATATTTCGGGCTTAAGAATTGCATTTCTCTATATGTCATTGTTCTCTGCTTTTAGATAAGATTCAGATAGGTAATGAATGATAATTCCATTCTCATTTTTTATTTTGTAAACATTTCTCTCCATGTAACTGCCCCAAACACGTTGTTTTTCACTCCACCCATTTTGGTTTGTGTTTGTTTAGGTTTCTTTGTGTTGTCATATTCCACCACGCATTATACCCCCATGCCAGAATACTCAGCATATTAAGAAAACTCCACAGTTGATATTTCTCGACCAGCAGTCTAGAGGTTGTTAGGACTTATATGCAATTCAGCCTCATTTCTTTGGTGATTTCAGTGTATGGCAAAAGTGAGTCTTGCCTGCATCTTGGGTAACCTACATTTGCTTTAAAGTCGCACCCTGTATAATACAATTTCCTTCTGTGATAAAAATGCTGCACAGTGAACATATTCTTAAATTCTTATGGGCATGTAGAGGCTTCAAGGGTAGATACACAAACAATTTTTCAATGTAGCTGACATCATCATTATGTCTAAGTCTCTATTTTTGTAAATTTCTTTATTAAATAGAAATTCTGAATTCATTTTATTAAAATATAAATCCTCAACTTTTTTTGCAAAATTTCCTATAACTTCAGTGTGATTAGTACTCTTGGTTAAGGAAATGCCATTTTTTAAAAGGCACTGAAACATACAAACATTAGAATAGGGAGGAGAAATACTGGTATAAAGATATTTTATTTATATCTCTCTTCTGTATTTTCCTTCCTGGGTTTGTCCTTACTCATTTCATCCTCTCAAACACACTCAAAAGCACATTCTCACACTCACCCATAGTCATAGCAAAGCAATGTATTTTTATAAGAGAATATGCCATCTAAATTGAGGCTTATTCATGCTAAAATTCCAAAACAGATAAAATTTAAATACAGGAAACTAATGAAACTATTGAGAAAGCCAGTTTTAATTTAATATTCATTAACTGATTTTATAATGGTATATAAATACAACCTTTAGGCTTTTTATTCCTTCAATTTCCCTCTGTACAACCCATTCACACGTATTTTAGCTCTTCCCACCTTAGAATGGTGTAATGGGAGGACCTTGGATTGTGAAGTAAGAAGAAAGTTGTTTTTCTTTCTTTTATCATATATTTATTTAGCTTTATATATGTATATATTTAGAGGACAGAACTTTGAGTTATTTCCTGTACCTATTCAAATTGTTTGAAGAATGAAGTATGGAAGGGATCTAAGGATGTTTTAGAGGATTATACTACATTGATATTAACTTATATATTCAAATATTTATCCATTCATTTATTTTAAAAAAAGTTTAGTATTGAGTATAGATCATACACTGTGCTATGAACTATAAATACAAGATAGGCACAGCTCATTCCTTTCATTACCATGAGAGCAGACATTAAGTTCAAGACTTGGAAAATAATTAAGTCACTTCAAAATTATGATTAATAATATGTTCTAGTTTAAATTGGTATCATTTTACATTTAAAAATACTATAAACTAAATGATTTTGTATTACCTTTTAACATGATTACATCATGTGTTTAATTTTTGTTTGCAAAAATTTTAGAAATGTGACGATATTTTTATTTTTATTTATTTATTTTTTTTGTCTTTTTCCGTGTCCAGCAACGGATCGCAACCCTCAGTGTCGCCCCCGTACCGGACCGGGACCGGCAACGGGATTGCAACCCTCGGTGCTGCTCCCGCACCTCACTCAGCCAGTGAGCGGGAACCGGTCTGTATGTGGGATCCGAACCCTCAGGCGGGAGCGCTGCCTCACTTCCCAAGTGGCGCACTATCCAGTGCACCACCAGGCTGGCCCGTGACGATATTTTTAAAACAATGATAGGAACCACTATGATCGCAACCCTCAGTGTTGCCCCCGTACCGGACCGGGGACCGGCAACGGGATTGCAACCCTCGGTGCTGCTCCCGCACCTCACTCAGCCAGTGAGCGGGAACCGGTCTGTATGTGGGATCCGAACCCTCAGGCGGGAGCGCTGCCTCACTTCCCAAGCGGCGCACTATCCAGTGCACCACCAGGCTGGCCCGTGACGATATTTTTAAAACAATGATAGGAACCACTATCTATTATATGATTAGGTTTTTATGCAACTTTATGTTATTTATAATCTTTAGGTTTGTATTAGATCATTTTGAAATGTCTAATCAGGAATAAATACTCCATTCATGTGATATCAGATGCCTGTGAAGCCCTTCATGTAATGGGTGAGTGGCAATAACAGAATATCAGTTGCATGCTTTTGACATTTCCCGAAACAGTGGTATGATATTAGACACAAACACACATTTAAGTCATCCTGAATTTTAAAAATAAGAGGAATAAAGTCTATCAAACATGTTTCCCATAAGTTTTTAAGATAAACTTGAAGATTGATTCTATTGTCAGAGTAAACAGTCAAAGGCTAACATAGCTTTCAAAGCATTTACATTTTTGTAATATTTTTAGCATGATAAGTGAATCCAGGTGGTACACACACACACACACACACACACCTGCAAGAATGTACTTAGATGTCTTTAACAAAGTTGGAAATAATCCTATTTCAAACGTAACTTTTGTTGATTTTGAACAATTTTTCATTTGCTGTCTGAACAGTACTTCTGGTTTGTTTTCTAGTAGCCATTCACAAAGATAGTTCTGATTACTGTAAAATGGACTGATCATTGATTATTGAAACAGTCTTCTTCTGAGTATATATCTGCATTCCATGCCACAACAACCTAATATTTGAATTAGAAGAATTAATAATGTGTGGACTACTGTCTATTGATTCGTAACCATCTTTTCTATTATTATGATATTGACTTACATTGTGGAACATGTATCAGAGACCAGGAGCTTTCATTCACCATCAGGTATGAGAAGGTTAGAAGGTTGGAGGGTAGAGATTGAAAGGTAGATGAAGAGAGGGATAAATATCTTACAGAATATTTGAAGACATGGTTTCACAATAACTAAAACCTAGGTATTATTATTTAACAAATTCTAGGCATTTCTTTCCATTGTTAGTTACACACACACACACACATACACACAAAAAAGAGAAAACTTGAACTTCTTTGATCTAGTTGAATCAATGTAGCCTATACATTTTCTTCTGTAATATTATAACTTCTGTTTTAGTTCCAACAAACCAATATGAAGCCACCATTTAGTATTCATGGTACAATTTGAGCAGAATTAACTTTGCTAGTATAATACTCTGAGTTAGCAAATGAGAAAAGCAAACAAATCAATATACAGTAGTTAACTATGCCTACGCCATTTTGCTACCATTTTATCTACCTTAAAAGTCCTATAAACATAGCAATATATAGAAAAATTTTCAATAGGACTTGTTTAACTCATGTTTAATGATTGGATAACTTTAGAATTAAAGAACTTGTATATCGAGATGAGAATTCTGGTGGCAGTAAAGTGTGAAAGACAAAATGCACAGAATTAAGGAGATGCCTTTATTCCTCTGGGAGTACAGAGCTCAAACTAGGATGTCACTGCTCTTAGTGATGTTGGTTGTCCAAAGTTTGGTTTACTTCTTCTATAAAGATGTGAGTGATCCAAACATTTGTTTAAACTTCCTAAGTGGCCCAGACAGCAACTTGTCCATGAAGAAATTGGCCCATGCATGGTTTACTGTGGTGGTGAGTCCTGCAAAAGAGGTTTATTTCAAGTCTTTGAGCTTCTGTCAACTCACAAGGCTTTTTCAGATCTGTGGGGTAAAAAGGGAAGCTGCAACTTAAAGTCCGGATAGGTTTCTGGGCAGTCAGTTTTTAGTTCTCAGTGTCAAGTCACACAGGAAGAAGAAAAATTTGCAAGTCACATTGGAGAATTGAAGCTAAAGAATTGAAAACTTGGTAAGGATGACAATTTGGCAAGATAATGGAATCCAGTCCTCTTATCTTGAATAAGAAAACAAAATTTGTATTCCAGGAGAATGGGGATGAGTCAATTAATTTTTAGCCAGACAAGATGGAATTTGCATATCCATCAATTACTTGTAATTGACAAAGAGATACCAAATTGCTCATAGACTATGAACATGGTTTCAATTAGATAACTGGGAAGAGAGTGCTCCAGAAGGAGCATAGTTTTTCACTTCAACACAGAATTTCACTCTACAATATTCCTCTTTTGATAAGAGAAATTCAAAAGAAAAGTAATTCTTGGTTATAAAATGAGACTGATCTCATTAGGTTTGGCCTAATTGTCAATATAGAAGAGGCAAGAATGGCAATTTATCATATAGGCATTCTTAAGTTTGTTTTACTCAAAGTTTTCACAAGTTTAAGATTGGATTTTTAAAAGCCTCTTGACAGTAGTTATACAAGCTGAAAACTCCACCAGATTTTACCTATAGTGTAGGTTTCAGCAAATTCCTCCCTTCTCAATGACTTCAAAATATCTAAAGTTTCCTGGGCCTGTAAAAAAATTGTCTTTATTCACCCGGAAATCTGAGAACACTGTAAGCCAGATACCAGGTCAGCTTTTCCAAGAAGACTGTATAAGCATTGGCTCAATGAAGTTGATTTTACTTTTTTAAACTGTGTGTTCATATCTGATTACATAAGCCTCATTCTCAAATGTGGCCTTTCGGTGAAGTACTTGGTTTTGTAATCACGTTTCTGATTATAACCTGGTGAAAAAGAGGATAGACTCTTATTGAACCTATGTAAATAATTATATTTCCATAAAAAATATACTCAATAAGAGTTTCCAAATTTTGGAAGGGATAGGTAGGCAGAAAAATACATAATTTACAAATGTTTTATTTCTGTTTTAAAAAGCATAGCCTGCTAAAATATTATGTTACTGACTGCTTAGGAAAAAAGGGGAAAAGATATCTTACATATCCAGAAAATGAAACATTAAAACATCAACATTATAGCAAACAAAAACCATGACCATACCTCATCTGTTTATTCAATCTTATGTAATTCATTTTTGTTCACACACTCTAGGTTTAGTAGTCTTGGGATAGGGGACACTCAGTTTCTCTGGATTTGGGTTTCAGGCCATTCCCCTCCATCTCAAACCACTCCTTTAAGACTCAAGCCCCTCTTCTGAGTCCTGAGCCACTGTTGCTTTTTGCACCTATTTTCCACACCAACACATGGAGATTGAGACTGCAGGAGTCAGACTTATGTAATTCCAGTGGATGAGCATGCCCAGTAGAAAGGAGTTGACCTTAAATCCTACACTGGGGGCGCTAGAGAGCACCAAATATATTTTAAGTAATTTTCTTTTTTCTTTTTTTTTTTGCAAAATATCTGTGTTCTTCATTATTATTCTTCTTACTATTACTATTATTATTATTATTATTATTGTAACATAGTTGATTGTACATATCTGTGGAGATAGATTTGAATATTAATACCTGTGTGTAATACCTGGTGTTCAGATCAGGCTAATTGGTATATTCAAGATTATACAATCTAATCATTTTTTTTGTAGCCTTTTACTAATTCTTTACCACACTCCCCCTATCCCTTTCTCACCTCTGGTAAGCTCAGTTCTGTTCAAGCTTTTAGAAAGTTCAAGGTATTGGGGCCGGCCCGGTGGCGCACTGCGCTAGTGCGCCGCTTGGGAAGGGCGGCAGCGCTCCCGCCGAGGGTTCAGATCCCACATACAGACTGGTTCCCGCTCACTGGCTGAGCGAGGAGTGGGGGCAACACCGAGGGTTGCGATCCCGTTGCCGGTCCCGGTCCGGTACGGGGGAGACACTGAGGGTTGCGATCCGTTGCCGGACACGGAAAAAGACAAAAAAAAAAAAAGAAAGAAAGTTCAAGGTATTATTGTGAATGTTGTCTCTTTCCTTCTTTTATTTATTTATTTTTTAGCTCTCAGTTACAAGGGAGGACATATGCAATTTCTTTTTCTGTGCCTAGTATATTTAACTTAACATAATTTTCTCTGAATTCACCCATATTGTCTTGAATGGCAGAATTTCATTACTTTTGTCTAACAGAATAATATTTCTTTGTGTAAAATACTATATTTTCCTTATCCAGTCATCCAACAATGAACGTTTAAGTTGGTTCCAACTCTTCACTATTGTAAATACAGCTGCAATAAACATGGGAGTGCAGGTGTCCCTTCAACATGATGATTTCCATCTCTTTGAGTATATACCCTTAATGGAATTGATGGATCTTATGGCAGTTCTACCTGTAGTTGTTTGAGAAAACTCCAGACCATTTTCCATCTAGAATGGCTGTACCAATTTAAAATTCCACCAACAGTGAAGGAGGGTACTCTTTTTCTGCATTTTCACCAGAATTTTTTATTTTCATTTTTTTTTTCCCCATAATGGTCAGTTTAAGTGGGGTTAGCTGATATTTCAAAATGGTTTTGATTTGCATTTCCTTGATGCTGAGTTATGTTGAACATTTTTTCATGTGTTTGTTGGCCACTTGCATATCTTCCTTTGAGAAATACCTTTTCAGCTCCTATGGCCATTTTTAATCAGGTTACTTGCTTTTTTTACTGTTATGTTGTTTGGGGCCCTTTTATATTTTGGATATTAATCCTTTGTTGGATGTATATTTTGCAAATATTTTCTCCTACTCTGTTGGTTGTCTTTTCACTCTGGTGATTGTTTCTTTTGCTGTGCAGAAGCTTTTTAGTTTGATATAATCCCATTTGTTTATTTTTTCTTTTGTTGACTCTGCTTTTGGGGTCATATTCATAAAGTATTTGACCAGTTCTACTCTTGAAGAGTTTCTTCTGTTTTCTTTTAGGCACTTTATAGTTTCATGACATATATTTAATTCCTTAATCCAGTTTGAGTTGATTTTAGTATATGGTGAGAGGTATGAGCCTAGTTTTATTCTTCTACATATGGATGTCCAATTTTCCCCAGACCATTTATCAAAGAGGCAGTCTTTTACCCAGTGTATGTTCTTGGTGCCTTTGCCAAAGATCAGTTGGCTGTAGGTATATGTGTTGATTTCTGGGTTCTCTTATCTGTTATATCGGTTCACGTGTCTGTTCTTTAGCCAGTACCATGCTGTTTTGGTTACTATAACTTTGTAGTATAGTTTGAAGTCAGGTAGTGTTAGGCCTGGCTTTATTATTATTATTATTATTATTTTGCTCAGGATTGCTTTGGCTATTTGGGGTCTTTTCTAGTTCAGTATGAATGTTAGGATTTTTTTTCTTCTATTTCTGTGAAGAATACTATTGGTATTTTGATGAGAACTGCATTAATATGTAGATAGCTTTGTGTAGTATAGACATTTTCACATTATTAATTCATCCAATCCATGATCATAGAATCTTTTTCAACCTTTTTGTGTCCTCTTTAATTTCTTTCAGCAGTGAGTTGTAGTTCTCATTGTAGAGCTCTTTCACCTCCTTGGTTAAATTGACTACCAGGTATTTAATTATTTTTGTGACTACTGTAAATGGGCTAGCTTTCTTGGTTTCTTTTTCTGCTAGTTCATTGTTGGAGTAGAAAAACACTAATGATTTTTGAGTGTTGATTTCATATCCTGCAATTTTACTGAAATTGTTTATCAACTCTTAGACTATTTTTGTAGTCTTTAGGCTTTCTATATATAGGAGGATGTCATCTGCAAACAGGAAGAGTTTGACTGTCTTTTCCAACCTGGGCTCCATTTATTTCTTCCTCTTGCCTGATTGCTCTGGCTAGCACTTCCAATACTATGTTAAGTAGGACTGGTGAGAGTGAGCATCCTTGTTCTTTTTTCTGTTCTTAAGGAAAAAGCTTTGCCCTATTCAGGATGATATTGGCAGTAGGTTTGTCATATATGACTTTAATTTTGTTGAGATACTTTCCTTCTATACTTAATTTGTTGAGAGTCTGTTATCATGAAGAGATGTTGAATTTTGTTAAATGCCTTTTCAGCATCTTTTGACATAATCATATGGTTTTTGTCCCCAATTTTGTTAATATGGTGTATTGCATTTACTAACTTGCATATGTTGAACCATCCTTGCCTCCCTGAGATGAATCTCACTTGATCATGGTATCTATTTTTTTTCCTTTTTTTTTAATGTATTGCTGTATTCTATTTGATGACATTTTGTTGAGGATTTCTGCATCTATGCTCATCAAATATATAGGTTTATAGTTTCCTTTTTGTTGTTGTTGTATCTTTATCTGTTTTGGGTATCATAGTGATGCTGACCTTGTAAAATGAGTTGACCTCTCTCAATTTTTTGGAATAGTTTGAAGAGAATTGGTATTAAGTCCTCTTTAAAGGTTTGATAGAAGTCAGAAGTAAAGTCATCAAGTTCTGAGCTTTTCTTTGTTGGGAGACTTCTGATTACTGCTTCTTATTGCCTGTCATTATTGTCTTCATGTTTCTGTGTCTTCTTGGTTCAGTCTTGGTAGTTTGTATGTATACAGAAATTTATCCATTTCCTCCAGTTTTTCAAATTATTTTTTCATGCAGTTTATTTTATTTAGCCTAGCTAATGGTTTTTCTATTTTGTTTATTTTCTCAAAAACCCAACTTTTTCTTTCACTGATTTTCTATATATTTTTTGTTGTTTCTATTTTATTTAATTCTGCTCTGATCTTAATTATTTCTTTTCATTGACTAATTAGGGGATTGGATTGTTCTTGTTTTTCTAGTTCTTTGAGGTGTAGCTTTAGGTCATTTATTTGAAATCTTTCTATTCTTTTGATGTAAACATTTATTGTAATAAACTTCCCTCCTAGAACTGCTTTTGTAGCATCCCACAGGTTTAGGTATGATGTGTCTTTATTTTCATTAGTTTCATGAAGATTTTTGATTTCCTGTTAATTTATTCTTGGGCCCATATGATATCAGGAGCATGTTGTTTAATTTCCATGTGTTTGTATAATTTCCAGAGTTTTGCCTGTTATTGATTTCTCATTTTAATCTGCTGTGGTCTGAGAAGATACTTGAAATTATTTCAATTTTTAAAAATTTCTTGAGGCTTGATTTGTGACCTAACATGTGGCCTATCCTGGAGAATCATCTATATGCTGATGATAAGAATGTATATTCTGTGGTTGCTGTATGAAACGTTCTGTATATATCTGCCAAGTCCAAAAGGTTTAATGTGTGGTTTAAATCCTATGTTTCTCCGTTGATTTGGTACCTAGATGAGCTGTCCATTGCTGAGAGAGAGTTGTTCAGGTCCCTAACTATTATCACATTTAGGTCTATCACTTTCCTTAGGTCAAACAGTGTTTGCTTTATATACCTGGGTGCTCCAATGTTGGGTGAATATACATTTATGATTGTTATGAGTTCTTTCTGCATATATCCCTTTATCATTATATAGTGACCTTCTTTGTCTCTTTTTATAATTTTTTGTTTAAATTCTATTTTATCCAATTTGGAAATAGCTACTCTTTTTGTTTTTGATTTCCATGTGTATGGTATATCTTTTTCCATCCCATAATTGTTAGTCTGTGCATGTTTTTACAGGTGAGGTGAGTCTCTTGAAGATAGCATATAGTTATGTCTAGCTTTTTTATCCAGTCAGCCAGTCTGTGTCCTTTGAGTGGAGAATTTAATCAATTTACATTTACAGTTGTTACCGAAAGATATTGTCTTACTACTGGCATTTTATTAATTTTTATTTGGAAGTTTTAAGTACCTCTTGTGTTTTTTTTTTGTTTGTTTTTTGTTTTTTTTTGCTTTTTATTGGTGTTTGCTGTTTCCTGGAAGTGGTAAGATATAGTTTCTTTCTCTTTCCTGTTTCCATTTTTGTTCTACCTTGTGAATTCATGGTAGTGATTATTATTTTTTGTATTCCAGATTCAGGATTTCCTTGAGAATTTATTTTAGGGCTGGTCATGTGGTGGTGAACTCTTACAGTTTTTGTTTCTTTGGGAAATACACTGTTTCTCCCTCATTTCTTAAGGTTGTATATATACTTGCTGGGTATATTACTCTTGGCAGATAATTTCATTTTAGTATTTTGAATGTATCATCCCATTATCTTCTGGCCTGTAGAATTTCTGTTGAGAAATATGCTGTTAGTCTGATGCAGACTCACTTTTAGGAGACTTGATGCTTTTCTCTTGCTGTTTTTAGGATTCTCTCTTTGTCTTTGAGTTTTGCCAATTTGACTATAATGTGCCTTGGACAGGACCTTTCTGGATTGAGTCTATTTGGGGATCTTTGAGCCTCTTCATTTGAAGGCCTTTATCTTTTTCTATACCTGTGAAGTTTTCCTCTTTTATTTCATTGAAAATGTTCTCAACATCTTTTCCTTTCTCCACCACTTCAGGAATACCCATGATTTGGATGTTTGTGCACTTATGGTTGTCTGCTAGTTTTCTTAGATCTTCTTAATTTTTTAAAATTCTTTTTTCTTTTCTTTTCTTCTTTTTTGTTTGCCTGAGTTATTTCAAGAAAACTGTCTTCAAGTTCAGTAATTCTTTCTTCTGCTTGCTCTATCCTGCTGCATAAGCTCTCAGTCATGTTTTTATTACATTGAAAGACTTCTTCAGTTCCATAAATTCTGCTGCATTCTTTTTAAAGTATTAATCTCTTTGTAAATTTCCTCCTTTATATCTTGGATAATTTTGCTCAGTTCATTTTGTCATCTAACATCTTGTATCTCACTGAGTTTCCTTATGATTTTTCTCAGAATTCCTTTTCAGTCATTTCAAGGTTTTTATGTTCAATGGGGTCTGGTTCGGGAGAATTAATGTGTTTCTTTGGTGAACTCATACTTTCTGGTTTTATTGTATATCCTGTTTTATTATATTTCTAATATCTCCACGTTCATGTCTGGTCATCTGGTAGAGCAGTTGCTTCTATTACTCTCCTTCCCTGGACTCCAGTGGTGACCCTCCTTGTGTCAATTCAATTGAGTGGTTGATGGACCTTCTGCATAGCTAAAATTGCTGCTATAGCTGCTGCTGTGGTAGTAGGCTATGCTTGTGGCAGTGTTGTTTGTGGCAGTGGCGTTGATGGGCTTCCCATATTGCAGTGGTGGCTCCAGCACCAGGGGACTTCTTACACAATGATGGCTGTCAGTCAGCACTGTTGGTCATGTTGACTGCAGCAGTAGAAGTTTCAGTGGCTGCCCACTTGGCTGTGGTGTTCACAGTAGTGACCTGTGCAGCTACAGTGTCCACAGCAGCAACAGGGTTACCACATAGTGGCAGCAGCAGTGTTGACAACTGCAACTACTTCCCTGGCATCTGCAATGTTCTTGGCAACAGCAGGGTTAACTCACCTCAGTGGCAATGGCAGTGGTTGCAGCCACCTCCCTCAGGTCTGCGGAGTCGGCCACTACAGCAACAGGCCAACCACAGGACTGCTTCTCCACAGGGAGCTGCTATGTGATGGGTGATAGTTTGGGGACCAGATGATCAATCCAGTGACTGTGACGGTGGTGGTGGTGGTGGCCTGTTTCAATCTTCTTCTGCAGGAGGAACATGCCCTGGGCACCTCAAGTCTGCCATCTTTGCAAAATTTCAATTGCTTTAAGTAATTTTCAGTATTTATGTAGGAATTTGACTAATAAGCATGCTCCAAAGATACTAACTGAGCATGTGCAAGACTATGTTATATAACCTGTTACATAACGGGAACCACCCTCTTAGTTGAATATTCATTAGATATCATGAATTTATATAGATAGCAGAGTATAAAGATAGAATCCGGGAAGAAGGTGGACCTGCTGCTCACCCTTTCTGGAATCAGCCCACACTTTGCCTGTAAGGTGTGTTTTTCTTACTTTTCATGCTAAACCTGCCATTAGCAGGCTGATGCTCTCACTCTCTTGAATCAGCCTGCAATGTGTTTGCAAGGTGTGTATTTCTTATTTTTGTATTAAACTTTCTGCAGCTGCTGCTCACTCTCAGAAGCCAACCCACACTTTCCCTGTGAAGTGTATATTTCTTATTATTTACATTAAGCCTGTTTTCATCTTCTACTGTGACTCTGCTTTTGAATTCTTTCTTGTGGTGGAGTTAAGAACCTGGTAGAGAATGGGGTGGGTTGAGGTCGGCTATCTGACCTCCCCAGATCCTTTCCTCTGGTAACAGTCTCGTGAACTCAACTGCTTCTCAACTGGAGGTTTGGGATATCCTGATTCAGTCCACTGAAATGGTCTCAAGTTTAATTAAAGCCATAAGTAGGCTGTGTCCAAAAGTACCTGGTATGATCTTTTTCCATGGGAATCTGAGATGGCCCTTCTTTATTGAAGCCAAAGCATTCTGGATAGCAGCTGATTGCAGATTCTTTCTGTCAAGCATCAGAGTAAAACAGATAATTACTTGCACATAACAAAATTAAAATGGCTATGGTTGTTATTACTATTTTCAAAAGTGACAGAATTGATGAGAATTTATCACAGTAAAAATGCAATGGGTAAAATTTGATTGTTTCTGTGGCATTCAAAACAAGATATTAAAGTCAATCCATAAAAAGAGATTTTTAGAGAGAATATCAATATGTACCAATACTAAGATGAGTTGATATTGCATCTTGTTAATAAAAATATTGAACACAATCTTTACAGATAAAAATATTTATATGTAAGAAAATAATCGGAGACATAATATTGCATGAACAAACCAATAATTAGTTAAAATTTGCCAAGAATATGGGAGGAATATTAGGTAAACAAAATTTAAGTCTGCAGTGGGTTCTAAATGTCTATATTTTAAGAACAATTAACTCATACAAAATTTAACCAAGTTGAAGGTAAGCAGGTTAGGTGCAGAAGATATGATTTAGCATTTTACTTGGGAAAACAAAATATAAAAATCTGCTGGAAGATTTGAACACATGATTAAAATAAAATCATATGTTACCAAGAAATACTTAACTACCTAGTTAACCAAAATGGCAGTAAGATATTTTAAAAGTAAAACTAGGATATAATAGGATGATAAATAATTTTAACTATTTTCTAAGTGAGAAACTTGTATTTTCTGAAGTAACGAAGGACATAAAAAAGTCAAAATGAACCATAAATAATTATTCTAGTAAGGTAAAGTCTTTGTTATCTAGACAGTTTACACATAAGGTAAGGAATAAGCTTTTATAGCCTCTTACTAAAAGCAGGCCAATAATACAAGAAAATGTAAGTGTAAGCACTTTTTGAGAAATCTTATAAATAAGCTCATCATACTTAGCCAACTTTGGTTATAGCTAATGAAATGCCCTTTGTGCAAACCATCTATAACTTTCTATAACCATTCAGATTCTATATTTTTCTTTTTATCATTTTGGAAAACCAGTTATTTTGCTTTAGGAAACAATCACCCAATTTTTTCCTTGACATATAATCCTTATAGTACAACTTCTCAAACTGGCAAAATGAGCACATTCATTAACAAACCCAACTTGTAGACTCTTTATCACATATAATGAAGCAAAAGTATACAAACTTAAAATTATGCCTAGTAATTAAATTTTCAGTATTATATCTTACTTAGAAATGATGTAGTTATCTAACAAATGTTCATTAATTAACTCAATTTAGTATTATCTTGAGATTTTAAGTTTCCTAAAGATCTTGGCAAATACTTTAAGATAACTACAAAACATAATTAATTAAATTAAATTTGTTAGAAAATTATTCAATTTGGTTAAACATGAATTTATATTTTTATAAACTTAAACTTTAAGGAGAAATAACACTGGCTCATTTGATTAGTAAATAAATTTCAGAAAAAAAATTTCCAAGTTGAATAAAAATATTTGCTTATATTATACGTCATGTTGATAACTCAGAGAAAAATTTATATCATATATTTACAACCAAATATATTAAAACTAGTTTTGTTGTCAAAGATTTAACTGAATTATGTGAACTTGAATTTTATTTTTTGTTTGATAATTTTTTTTTTATAATTGCATTTTTAAAATTGTGGTAAAATATACATAAAATTTACCATTTTGATTATTTTTAAGTGTACAATTCAGTTTTGTTAAGTGCATTCATGTTTTGGGGCCATCATCACCACTATCTGTGTCCAGAACTTTTTCATTATCTTCAGTTGTAACTCTGAACCTATTCAAAAGTAAATCTCCATTCCTTCCTTCCCTTAGCCCCTGGTAACCACTATTCTACTTTCTGTCTTCATGAATTTGACTATTCTAAAATACCTCAGTGAAGTAAAATCATATGATATTTGTCCTTCTGTTTTTGGCTTATTTCATTTAGCATAATAGTTTCAGGGTTCGTCCACATTGTAGAATTTATGTGAATTGCACTCCTTTCTAAGACTGAATTAAATTGCATTGTTTTGTATATACCACATTTTGCTTATCCATTCATGTGCTGATGAACATTTGGACTGTTCCACCTTTTGGTTATTGTGAATAACACTGCTTGAACATGTGTACACAATCATCTGTTCAAGTATTTGCTTTCAATTTTTTGCATATATACCCAGAAGAGAAATTGCTAGACCATATGGTAATTTTATGTTTAACTTTTTGAGGAGCCACCATACTTTTTCCACAGTGGCTGAAGCAATTTACATTCCCACCAACAATGCACATAGCTTTAAATTTTTCCACAACTTTACGAACACATTACTTTTAGGGTTTTTTTTTTGTTTGTTTTTTGATAATAGTTATCATAAAGGATGTGAAGGGGCATCTAATCATAGTTTTAATTTGAATTTCTCTAATGATTAGAGATGTTGAACATCTTGTTATGTGCTTATAAGCCATTCATCTGTTTTCTTTGTAGAAATGTTTATTCAAGTACTTTGCTCATTTTATTATTGGGATGTAAGACATATATGTATTTTTTAATTATTAATCTCTTAACAGACATATGATTTGCCAATATTTTCTTCAGTTCTGTGTATTGCCATTTTACTATCTTGATAGTGTCCTTTGATTTATAACAGTCTTTAATTTTCGCAAAGTCCAATTTATCTATTTTTTCTTTTGTGGCCTTTGCTTTTGGTGTCATATCCAATAAATCATTGCCAAAGCCAAAGTCATGAAGTTTTCCCCTTTTTCTTCTAGTGTTTTATAGTTTTAGCTTTTACATGTAAGTCTCTAATCCATTTTAAATTAATTTTTTATATGTTGTAATGTAAGGGTACAACTACATTTTTTTACATGTGAATATCTAGCTTTCCTAGCACCATCTATTGAAAACAATGTACTTTCCCTATTGAAAGGTCTTGGTAGCCTTGTTGAAAATAATTTGGCTATTGATACGCTCTCTCTATTTGATTCAATTGATCTATAAACTTGTATCTATCTTTATGACCTACCATCCTGTTTTGATTACTGCAGCTTTGAAGTAAGTTTGAAATCAGGAAGTGTAAGTGTTCCAACTGTGTACTTCTTTTTCAAGATTGTTTTGTCTATTTGGGTCCCATGCAATTTCACTAAAGTTTTAGAATGAGTGTTTCCATTTCTGAAAAAAAGTCGTTGAAATTTGATTAAGACTGCATTGATTCTGTAGGTCACTTTGGGCAGTGTTGTCATCTTATCAACATCTTATTAACATTTTTCAATCAATTGATGCTGTTCCATTTATTTGTGCCTTCTATAATTTCTTTCAGGAACGTTTTGTAGTTTTCAGGGTACAAGTCTATTACCTTTCCGGTTGTGTATTTCTAAGTATTTTTTTCATTTTTTTATACCAATGTCAATGGAATTGTTTTCTAATTTTGTTCAGATAGTTCATTGTTAGTGTATAGAAATGCAACTTTTCTGTGTTGATTTTATATCTTTCAATTTTACTGAATTTGTAATTTGTCCTAATTGTGTGTGCGTGTGTGTATATAATCTTTATGGTTTTTCTTATGATACTATGACATCTGAAGAAAGAGATAATTCCACTTTTTCCTTTATAATTTGGATGCCTTTGTTGTTTTCCTTGCCTAATTGCACTGGTTAAAACTTCCAATACTATGTTTAATTGAAGTGATGAACTCAAGCATCCTTTTCTTTTTCCTGATCTTAGGGGGAAAAAGTTTTAGTCTTTCACCATTGAGTATAATAATAGTTGTAAGTTTTTCATATGCGGTTTTAACTATTTTGAAAAAGTTTTCTTCTATTCTAGTTTAAGTGGTTTTGTTGTGAAAGATGTTGAGTTTTGTTTCATGTTTTTTTCTGCTTCAATTAAGATGATCATGAGTGTTTTTTCCCTTCATTCTGAAATGTGGCACATTAAATTGATTGACTTTTGTATGTTGAGACATCATTTCGTTATAGGAATAAATCCTATGTGGTCATGGTACATAATTCTTTTAATATAAAGTTTAATGTCTTTAATTTATGGGCATTTAAGTAATATTCAATATGTATAAGTACTTGTTTATCTCTAATCCACTCAGAATAAAGCTTTTTAAAGAGACTGTTATCATCTAATTTGGTAATACTCTCTGGAGGTAGAAAAATATTACACACTATGAGATTTTTCTGAATTATACACATACACACACACACACGAAGGGGAGGGGGGGAGAGAGAAAGAGAGAGAGATGAGAGAGAGAGAGAGAGAGAGAGAGAGAGAGAGAGAGAGAGAGAACACTTATAGGTTTTTATAGGTTTAATTCTTAAACTCCAGCCATGGGTTAAATGTAAACACAAAAATACAAAACTCATTAGTCTAGTTATGTGCTTTCAGATGGCATAAAATTCTTATTTTATTTAAGCCCCAAATAGAAAAATACTCAAAGAGAAATGAATAGTTAAACAGATTCTCTGCCATTTGCACACCATGGAAATAAGATGTTTATAAATCATTAATCTGTTAACAAGATTACCAAAAGTGATGGGCCCATGAAATCTGAAGTTGGCAGCAGAAATGAAGTAAGTACTCAAAAAATAAATAAAAATTAAATCTTTACTGTGCTACTGATGGATGTGTCCAAAACACAGGATCAAGAATAAGATTCACCCTTAGCTCCTTAGATAACTAGTGAAAGGGCTCTGAAAGTCCTCATTACCTGGGTATAAAAACTGAAAATCTGAAAATAAAGCCCAATCCTATATGAGTATTGTCACCAAACTGTGAAATTAATTTATTGGACCATTAATGACATGATTTTACTCAAAGTGTTTTAACAGGATGAATGTTTAATAATGATGAACATCTCAAAGAAAAAGATGGGATATAGAGTTTCTCAGAGGCAAGTAAACAAAGGTGTCATCAGGGAATCTTAAAGGAGTCATGAGAAAGGATGGAAGTGGGTTTTATTCTGTAATATTCCAGAGCAAGTTGCCCTTTCTTCTTTGGAAAAGGATGGGGGATTTTTAAACCATCAGTGCCATCTAGGAGCACAGGACTCAGATAAATTTCAACAGTGTGAAACAGGAAAAAGAAAAAAAAAGATCCAGTGAATAATTAAAGATTGGGGTAAAAAGGTTTCTTAAAAAAATTTTCTTTGATATAGTGAAATTTGTTACAAAATTCCAATGTACATTCACATAAAAATAGCACTAGTAGAAAACCTTACTGGTTTGAATGGAAATACATCATTGCTATTTCATATCTTTAGGCATTTATTAAGTCAAGGTAAATACTCAATATTTTTGAATTAATTAACTTACCAAATTATGATGTTAAATCCATTAATTTATTCACCAACTTTAAAAATAAAACCATTTTGAAAATAAACTTAGAGTTTATCTGTCTAGTTTATTGTCCCACAAATACATTTTTTAAAATGTGTCTGAATATAGCCATGCAGTCATGCTTGAAGAGCTCCATTGGCAAGAAACTATTTTTTAGAAGGCTAATTCCATGGTTTGTTACCTGCAACAGTTAAAATTATGTTGTATACTTAAGAAATCATGTATTGACCTATCTTTTACTCATTAGTCCAATAAAATCTGTATAATGGCAAGAAATAGGTAGTTTCAGACTATAGAATATAACTGTTCTTTTCCTAAAAGTACATAAAAGACCAAATATAATGTCCAAAGAACAAATAGGGAACTGGTCAAAAAGACTAGCAAGATTATGTAAGATAATGACTTAATAATGATGATGGCTAGGACTCAAAAGTAACCATATCCCACAATTCACAGTATGAGGTCTCCAATATTTGGGAATCAGTAACATTCTTGATGTAGTTCTTATTGCTGAGATATACTAAATAATACTATTTTTTTTATCTTAAACAAAACAACAATTAGAAGCTTGACTTTTGGCAGTGCCAAAAGAAAAGAGATTTGATTAAATATGAAAATTTAAATTTTAAATCCTAAATTATCTCAGTAAACACTTAGACTGATGGACAACGCTGGATGCTCCAGGAGATTGCTGCAGCTATTACTTGTGTTGTAATGGCTCAGTGGTCAAGCCAGAGATGATATTTTCTGAAGTTGTCAATTTCTTGCCTTTTATTGAACGCTGAATTCAAATGAAGAAATGTAAATTGAAGCTTTTAAAACAGCCTCTGGAATTGAAATAATCAGGAGCTGCCAATTAAAAGAAAATGTATTTTTTCCCTGCAGCTCTTTTTTTTTTAGGCAAATTATACTTTAGTCTGTAAACAATGCCAACATACTGATCATACTAAAGATCCCCATTTATTTTACTGCTGAACATTAAATTAATATAATTTGAGCAAATGGATTACTCAGGCATTAGTAAAATGCCTGTTGTAGTATTTAATGTCTGAAATCACAATATACTAAACCAAAATGGAAATAACAAAGAGACCAAAAAACACATACCATTTTATTAAAATCTGTGGTGATTTTGTTTGTAATAAATTCCCAAAGGAAAGATTTTAAAAACAGGAAATGAAAATAAGGGTAACAATAAATAAAATTAAGGAGTTGTTTCTTTATACACAGCATTTAAAAAAAAAATTATTGCACATAATCGAGTTTAAAAATAATTGTGAGAGGAAACACAAAAGGGAATAAGAACATAATCTCAGAACCAATAGGAATTTAGAAAGTAAGAAGACTACTGTAATCAACATTATGTAAATAACTTTCTAGGAATATACAAATAACATAAAGTGAAGCTAGAAGAGTTCTAAAATCCCCACATTTTTATAGAACATATACAGAATATTTACAAAAAGCTCCCTCATATTTAGCAAAATCGCCTATTTCCGATAGTTTTATCAATGAATATTAACAAATACTTAAAATACATTTATCACAAAGACATTTAAAATTAGAAAATAAAGAAAACTGAAAATAGGGGAAGAAATATTTTTAATTGTATTTTAAAATATAGGATAGCTTTAAGTCCAAATGAAGATGTCAAAAAGAGATATCTCTAGTTAAAGAAATTTAAATTATGAATAATGATTCAAAGATTCTAAATAAAATAGTAGCAAAAATAATCCACATTAAATTAAAAAATAACAGTGCACAGTAATCATATAATGATCCTACTAAGGAGTATTCAATAATAGAGGATGCATTGCTATGAAAAATAATGTCATTAGATTAAAATATAAAATCCTTTTTACAAATGCTGAAAAGCATTTTAAAAAATATTCTTCATTCGATATTGTAAAAATTGGAATAAAATAATAATTATTTTAATTGATGTAATATATAGAAATAAACAGATGTAAGTGTAGTAACCAAAAAGCCAGCTTCAAGGTAATGAAGAAACAATATAACTAATCCTTTACAAGACAGAAACAAAATAAATTCCCAATATTGCCATTATTATTTAACCTTGTTCTGGATCTTTAGCTACTGTAATTAGAAATGAGGATAAGGAAAAGTACCCTCACTTTAATTAACTTAAAACATTTTATCAATTATAAGATAATTCAATAGATTGGTAGATTCCAAACTAATAGTCTAAAACAAAAGTCTACTGTACAAAACAATGGCCATTATGAAAATAAAATGGAATAAAAGATTATGCAAAGGATTAAAACCCCAAAAATAAAATTTTCAGCCAAAAATTTAATGAAAAATACAAATGTCGATATTGAAAAAAAAAATTAAGATTATAATACATTGTTGAGAAGACGACTCTTTGAACAGAGGATGAATATCATTAAAGCCATTAACACTCTGAATATCAAAAAGATGTTAAGGTACACATGGTATGGGTTGAATATATCTCCCAAAGTTTCATGCATTAGACACTTAATCACCACTGTGAAAGTGTTAAGAGGGTGGGGAATTCCTATTATGATAATTGAAAGGTGAGGCCTTCAAGAGGTGATTAAATTATGAGGACTGTACCCTGTGAGAGGATTGATCCATTTATGGAGTAATGGGCATCATTCTGACGGCTTTAATAGGAGAACAACTGATTAGCTTATCATTTTCTTTTGCTCAGTGATTTCACCATGTGACACCCTGCATTGCTATAGAGAGTCACCACCAGGAAATGGACATCACCAGATGTGTTCCTTGGACTTTGGACTTCCCAGCATCTGAAATTGTAAGAAATTATTTTCATTTCTCTGTAAATTACCAAGTTTCAGGTATTCTGTTATAAGCAGCAGAAAGGAACTACCAATAGAGAAAATTAATACCAGAAGTCGGGTGTTGCTTATAACAGGTAATTTGAAAATGTGAAAGTGGGTTTGGAATTGGATGTTGGGCAGAGGATGGACGAATTTGGAGGAGCAGGCTAGGAAAAGCCTAGAAACTGGGGAAGGTTTAGAAGACAAGACCAGGGAAAGTTTGGGATGTCTTAGACACAGGTAAAATGGAGGTGAACAGAATCCTGATAGAAGTATGGACAATAAAGGCTGTTATGAGAAGATCTTAGATGTAAATAAAGAGCTTTTTGGAAACTAGTGCAAGGATCACCCTTGTTATGAACTGGCAAAGAACCTGGTTGAATTGAGTCCATGCTGTAGGGCTTTAGGGAATACAGAATTTAAGAGTTTTGCACCAGGGTATTTGGCAGAAGAAATTTTTAAACAGCAAAACCTTCATAAACTTGCATGGATACTTGTAACAGCCTGTGCTGAGTTATGGAGGCAAAGGCATGAAGTAAAGCCAGAATTTTTAATTAAAAAGGAAGCAGAGGGTAAAAAATGGAAAATCTCTCAGCCCGTCTACAAAAAGAGTGAGAAAGGCTTTTAGGGAGAGGAAACTAATGTTGTAGCCCAGGGACCATTTGCTAAGGAGATCAGGACAGAAGAAAGGGGTTATCAAGTGAGTGGAAGAAAGACCCTAAGGTTATTTCAGAGATCTTCAAGGCTACCACTTCCATCACAAGCCCAGAAACCTAGGGAGACAGAATAGTTTTGGGGAACAGACCTGAGGTGCCCTTCATAGGCTTAATGCCCAAGGCCACCTCGGGATGCTGCTCCCTGCATCGTGGCTTTTCTGGCTGCTCCCGATACTCCAGCTGCTCCAGCTATAACTAAATTGACCCCAGGTAGTGTTGGACCTGCTTCTCTGGAAGATATAAGCCAGAAAGCTTGGAGGTGTCCACATGGTGTTAAGACTGAAGACTTGTAGAATGCCAGAGTTGTAGAGCTTGGGGGCCTCCACTCCAATTTCAAAGGATGCATGGAAAAGCCTGAAGACCCAGAAAGAGATCCATCACAGGGCTGATTCACCACATAGAGCTTTCACTGGAGCAATGCTGAGCACAAAAGTGTAGTCAGAGTTGCAGCAAGTGATAGGGATTTCTCTTTGTGAGAATAAATGGAGACAGAGAAGCATGGGCAATGAATTAATAGTTATGTAATTAAAACTTTTGGGAATTGGCCTATTACTGAGCTTCACTAGAAGCTTAATATTTTATCTTCCTAGAACTGTTCCTCATTTGCCCCACTCTAGTGCCCTGGTACCCACACCTGGTCACATTCCATACCAGGAGGGAAAGAGGAATCCGGGCCCGTTCGCTTGCCCACCAGAAGGAATGTGGCTAGTGCTGTACGGGTCGGCCGCCAGCTGCGGACCTGACAATTATTTCTACCTCATGATTGCTATTCTCTTTACATTCCATACCAGGAGGGAAAGAGGAATCCGGGCCCGTTCGCTTGCCCACCAGAAGGAATGCGGCTAGTGCTGTACGGGTCGGCCGCCAGCTGCGGACCTGACAATTATTTCTACCTCATGATTGATATTCTCTTGATTTTAACACTATTCTCAGCCACATCACCACTATAGACACAGATGTATTATTTAAGTAAACTAATACTTTCTAATATGATAATTAAAACAGATGATGATAGTATTTTTTTAATTTTAAATTTGAAGAATATTGAGGGCAAAAGAATTAATTTAAATATGTAAACTTGTCATTGTAATATGATCATAATATCAATATAATGCCCAAAATTATGCTGTAATTGAGAGTCATAAAATTATATAACTGCTATACTGCACATAGCTCTAAATAAAAAATAAAGAATAAATTAAAAGAGATTTGGGATATTTAAAAGATAAGACAGGAAAGAAATCAATTGCTCACACTTTATGTGAACATATATTACTTAGGTTATATTCCATTTGCCACTTTTTAAAAATCCAAACTACTGCTGTACAAATGTGTGAATTGATAGCTAGTATTTAATATTAAAAAAGAACATACTTGTAATTTGTCACCCTGGGATGCACTTTATACATACTTTGTGTTGCACCATGTCATAAACCAACAAGATATTCTCCAGTTTGACATATCAGAAATGTAATTTAATTCTGTCAAAAGAAGTACAGGAAAGAGATAGCTATTTTTGGTTTCACAGTATAAACAGTATAGAAATTGTTTTTTTTCAATTGTTAAATCAATTTTTTTAACTGAGAGCATGAAATGCTGAAAAAAAAAAGAGAAATTCTTTTAGCCTTCCAAAATTTTACACTATGTGCTTGTAATCTTCAATGAGAATTTGTTTTTAAGAGTAAAAAAGTTTATACTTTCAAACAGAAAACAAAATTAGCAGATTTTCAAGTATGAATTCATAGTCTAAATTGTTATATCATATCACTGAATTTACTAAGACATTAATAATTATTAAATAGTATCATCATATGATTATTATTTACAAAATAAATACTAAAGTGAATATCATAAATTTTAGTTCCTGGATTTTAGGATATTTACATTTGATTCAATTCCAAGTTTATGGGTTTGACTATGTTGTACACAGTAAAGCAAAATATTCAAATAATATATTCAAAATAGGAAAATTAAGTTTGAAGGCAATATGCAGGTGAAAATGTTTCATTTTAAGAATAGGAAATTAAGTAACTAATTAATTAAAAGTTCAAACAGGGAAAACTCAGAAAACATGGTTACACTATTGTATTAGTCTGTGTCTGTTGCTTCTAAAAAACATACCTGGAACTGGATAATTTGTAAGAAAACAAAATGTATTGCTTACAGTTTTGGAGATTGGGAAGTCCAAAGTCCAGGGAAAACATCTAGTGAGGGTCTTTTTGGTGGTGGCTTTATGGCAACATAGGGGTCTCACATGGGAGAAAATGTCAGAGTAGAGAGAGAGAGACTCTCATGTGCTGTCTTTTTAAAGCCCTCAGAACCATGCCCCTGACCACCATCATTAATCTATTCACTATGGCATGGTCCTACAATCTAATCACCTCTTCAAGCTCCCACCTTGCAATCATCACAACAGGGTTTCCACTCTCTAAACACTGTTGCAGGAGGGGCCAAATTTCCAATACCTGGAACTTTGGGGGACACAATTTAAGCTTCAATGATTTTGGGGGGCGGGCATTCAATTCACAGTACTTACATTGTCAGAACAGGGATACCTGTGTATATCATGTGTTCTCTTCTCAGATATTAGGAAACATCTGTAACTCTAACAACAAAAACAAACAAACCAAAAAAGCATTTCATTCAAAGTAGAGGACTTACCCCATCTTCAAAAACAGATAGTTTTTTTTTTTTTTTTTAATTGAAGTCTTGCTGTTGTGACTATAAAGCTGGATCTTGGCCAAGCTATTTCCTGGAGTTTTTACAGGTAAGGAGTAAAGCATCAAAGGAGACCCACTCTGTGTGTAATAGTTTACAGTTTGACTCCAACTTTGGGACAGATATTTGAGAAATATTAATTTCTTCCATGTCTTTTGCCTGTGGTTCAGGTGACTCAATTATGTGCTATCATGATATAACAGTTGCCCTGCTACACTTCTGAATCTGCTCAGTATGTCTTCTTTTTAATAGTTTAAATTTTTAACATAGTTCCTGGTATATAGTTGGTACTCAATATATATTTATAAATAAATGAATAAATAAACAAAAATTTAAGATTTTCTATTTATCTTACTAAATTGTAACTCTGTGATTGGTTGTACTTTGTCTGTATTGATTCCTTATTAATATTTCTTTCACATTTATGTGGAAATCTTTACAAGATGAGTGTATTAGTCTGTTTTTTTGTTGCTATAACAGAAAAAATTTAAGATTTTCTATTTATCTTACTAAATTGTAACTCTGTGATTGGTTGTACTTTGTATTGATTCCTTATTAATATTTATTTCACATTTATGTGGAAATCTTTACAAGATGAGTGTATTAGTCTGTTTTTTTTGTTGCTGTAACAGATACCAGAGACTGGGTAATTTATAAAGAAAAGCGGTTTATTTGGTTTACAGTTGTGGGGCAGCTGCATCTGGCATGGTCCTCAGAATGCTTCTCCTCATGGCAGAAAATTGCAGGCAGCTGGTGGGTATATGCAGATCACACAGAGTGGAAGTGAGAGAGAGAGGGGAGAAGTTGCCAGGGTCCTTTAAACAACCAGCTCTCACAGGAGCTAATAGAGTGAGAACTCAGTCACTACATCATCCCCAGGGTGTTAGTCTATTCAAGAGGGATCTCCACCATAACTCAAACTGGTCACAACATTGCCAAATTGGGGATCAGATTTTGACATGAGATTTGGGGGAACAACACATCCAAATTCTATCAATAAGAATTAAATTAACCCATTGATTCTATTATAGGCATCTTGCTGTTGATTTACTTAATGATATCTAAAACAGTACATGTTCAACTTCTAATTTTGATAAATTTAATTAAAAGCTGATATTTTTATTGATGTGCTTGCATACCATGTGCCATTGTGAAATAACAGTGGTTTTCTAAAAAAACTTTTTTCTTTGTTTATTTTGTTTTGTTCTAAGAGAATGGAATGATAAAATGGGATACAATTTCACTGACCGGTTAATGGAATTCCAGAGAATATAGTCATTACTCTATACATGCTATTCTACTAAACTCTTAAGATCCTAAGAATACTTGTTATTATCTGTTTATTTTTCTATGTAAATGAAATTAATAATATCTTAAAGAGGAAGGCAGTAGTGCTAAATGCATTAAGACTGTAGCCCCCAAATTGACAATCTGACCTTAAGATATGTATCTGAACTTCAATTTATGTTTCTGTGAAATAAGAACAGTAGTAAAATGGCTTAAGGTGTTGTGAGAATGCAATTCATGGGAAAAGCTTAGTATAATGCCTGGTACATATAAGTCTTCAATATTTGGCATGAAAGAAAAAGATTAAATAATTTGTCAAAGATTGCAAAGCCATGAATGAGACCAGGACATTTTATCACTCCATAGCAACATTTATCAAATTATTACATGGAATCTTCACTGGTTTTAAGTCCCATAGGGAAATAAAAACTTTTAAATAATCCCTCGGTTTTCTAATTATCTATTTTTTGTCTTATTTTCCAAACAAATCTCTAGTTGTTTTTACTGATCATTAAAAACAAAAACTAAAACCATGTTTGCGAGAATTAGCATTATATCAGTAAATACACCAAAACTTAAAAGACCTACAACTTTCTGCATACTTTTTGAGATATAGGAGGTCACATGGACATTTTTTTTAAATGATACTAATAGGATATTTGTATGAGTAGATTATAGAGCAGGGCAGTAGATCAGCAAGACACAGTAGACATAAAGAGATACAAATAAATGTAATTCAGATGAATAGATTGTAATTTCAAGTTTACCAAGACAGGCACACCGTTTTTATCAGCTAAATTGATATCTCTAAGCACGCTTTAGATGTTCATTGTTATGTCTGCCTGTCAATCTTATTAAAGTTCTCAAGGTTGATTTCTCTTTGAACGGTAATAGTACAAGACACAACTGAATGCTCTGTTGACCGTTTGTGTCCTACTGCAGTGCGAATCCAAATGTGTACACAAAAGGACCCACAATCAGATATCTTAGGATTGGAAGAAAACCCAAATTTTATAATGTTCCTCAATAGAACACAGGGTTTATATTTTAAATCTGATGTCTTAGCTAGCATCAACACTTCAAGCAAACACAAAAACAAAATCTTCTTAAACTCTACACAAAGGAATCATGGCTGTCATTTTTCGCATTGCCATGCCAGTTATTAGTGTGTTGGTCTCCCAGCCCAAAACCTACCTTTGTAAATTCTGCTGTATATTGCTGGGCTGGATATCTGCAAACTATATTTCCCCATTTATCTTTCTAACTGCTTCCTGTTAGGTGCTTCCAGCAGGAGGCACTGGTAGGAGATCAGGATGTGGAAGGACAAGTGAAAATCCCTGTATCTAACACCAACAGGTAGCATTTGCTGTGAATGACTGAAACAGCAGTGGGTAGGGGTAGGGAGGGTGAAGGAGGGGGTGATTTGTGAATCCAACAGTTCAGGAAAAAGTATTTGTTACTGTTGCTGCTGCTGTTGTTTTTGCAAATCCATAATAGCGTGCAAGAGCATTTTCAATCATGTTTTAGCAAGCATGGGTGCATGTAACCTGTGGAATTAGCATCTTGTGAACTCTGGGTATTATCTTCTCTTTATGCTTTCCTTGGTTCATTTTTGGTTTTAGTATTCCTAGTCCTTTTGTGTCTTTTGAAGCCAATTTCCTATAGTAAATGTACAGTGTTTAAAATAGAGTGGCTTCAATTGTCTTTATCTGAGTGATATGTGAGTATATGTTACAGATTCTCAAAACTCACAAGGAAGAGATATTTTCATTTTTAATTTATATTGGATGTTAAAACATTTTGAAACTAGTATATACATTTTTTCTTCAAAATTATGCCAGTTATAAGCACTTTTGCTGTTTCTAATGACTGTATTGA
Organism: Galeopterus variegatus; assembly: GCF_000696425.1. Lineage (NCBI taxonomy): Eukaryota > Metazoa > Chordata > Mammalia > Dermoptera > Cynocephalidae > Galeopterus > Galeopterus variegatus. The sequence goes on along the minus strand of NW_007730250.1, from coordinate 21,565 downwards.
TACATACATATTATGAGAAGTGTAAACTAGTTATCAGATCATGGTTCTAATGAGACCTACTTAGTCTGTAACCCCTCATTTTATGAAAAGAAATACTGAGTTCTCATGCCATAGGTCATTTTCTAAACATTTCTTAGAAATAAAATTGTGCTATTAATTTCTGAGTGGCTTAAGTAGAGAAATAAAATATTTAGCAAAAATCCAGCTCTCACAGATCTAAGACTACCATATCCTGAAATTGAATCAGAATCATTTTCATTTAAATCATGAATAAACATTTGCTTAGTAATCACTAGCAAGTACACATTTTTTATACAGGGAATTTATGATTATCTGTATTTTCAAACTGGAAGATAAGTAAAATGTCTTGTCCAAGTGGTTAAGAACAAAAGCTCTGGCATCCAAATGGCTATTTTGAAACCTGGCTTCTGCAGTCACCACTACCATGACTTTAGTCAGAATACTGCACAGCTTTGTATTTCAGTTCCAATGTGAAGCAGGTAAAACAATACTGTCAGCAGCATAGAATGGTTTTAGTGATTAAATATGATAAGTGACACTTGGAACACTGCTTCACACATTAAGTCCTCTATAATTGTTAGTTATTACGATTACTATTATTAGTATTTGCTCTGCAAATGGCAGAGTACTATTTCAAATAAACAACATTGAAGGAAAACTTTTATGGATTATTGTTTCAAATTGTGTATATAACTTATTTAAAATAATTTGAAGATTCAAAGTACATATTAGTATTTTTTGGAATAAAAATGCCAATTCAGAGTCATTTACAGTAATTATTCAAAACATAATTTGCAAATTCTACCATATATAACTGATTTTTTATTTCATGGGCATTAAGTGCTTGTTCTGATTATTTGATGCATGGTATTATATTAAGTTTAAATTTTACTGAAATAAGTAAAAGCTTTCAGTAATACTAATTTGTTAGGCTGCAAATTTGTGCCATAACATAGGCTAGGATCTATAATAAAAGATAAATAAGGGGTGGGAATATGATCCATGACCTCTCAATGATCGTGATAAACATGGGCTGGAAGGACCTACAGTCAAGTAATTATAATGCTATTTGATAAACACTACACCAGAAGTATGCTCAAAATCCTAGGAGAACATAAAAAATGTGACAATAACAATTATATTTAGTAAGCAAAGATACTCTATAGGTGTTTCAGTAAAGGGATGGTTTCTGAGTTGATAAGTGTGAAAGAGAAACAAGATTTTAGATGAGGTATTAATGTAGAAAATGTACAGAGGTATTAGAAAAATATGGCACATTTTTAGTAAGTCCTCAAGCAATATGTTAGAATGGATATTGATGAGACCTGAAGTGTAAATTTTAGGAAAGTAGGGTAGAGAGAAGATACACACTCACGTACACACACAAAAAAGACAGAGAGAGAGAGAGAGAGAATATTCAGCTAGTTGCATGAAATTCTGACCAATCTAAAGGTAGTTCTGTCCTCTTCAAATTTTAACATTTTCTCCTCATCTTAGCTCTAAATATTTTCTCTTGATGAATATTCCTCATTATTCTGCCAGAAAATTTTGAATACTTAAAAGCTTAGAAAACAAAATCATGTTCTTTTCTCATCCATATCTCTAAATTTTCTCATCTTATTTTAAATTTATATATTAAATAAATAGTATTATGTTATTACATATTCTCTGATCTATTCTGTAAATCCACATCTAACATAATTCCAAGAGCTTCGGTTATAATGATTCAAATTACCTTTAAATGAAATGCCGTTTTGGAAAATTTCAGGTGATCTTTACCTTTAATTTCGTATGTGGAACTTTGAAAACAAAACTCTTACTTTTGGTCTTTGAGCTTAGGTGAGTTAAAACAACTTCCTGCTTCAGAGTTTGTTATTTGTTTTGGACAGGTATGCTATTAATGAATGACTGCAACCTGCTCTTAAAAAGAGATTTCTCCCCCAAGCCTACTATGAAGTGTATGATCACTATTCACTCTACTGACAAAACCTGGTAGTTTTAATGAATATCCGGGGTTAACCTATAGCTGTGAAACTCCCTGGCTTGTCTTTTTGAGATGAAAGTTCCACAGCATGATGAAAAACACTCTTGTCTCTCCTAACTAATGGGAAACAAACCTATTGCCTGGGCAAAGATAGTGCAGAGAATGTGCCTCAGAGGTATCACTGAAACTATCCAGAAAATTATATTCAATATCACTACAGATCTCAGAACAGTACTTTTTATAACTTTACTTGAAAATAGCATAGAGTAGAATTCAAAAACACATGGTAGAGACTAAAATCATTTACAGATCATTATTTATTTATTTATCTAGAAAAATATATTTTACATAGATATTTAATGTCAAATGTTGTAGATTGGATGCCCCCCCACCCCCATCTCATTGAGGCTCAATCCTCACGGTAACTGTTGAGGGGAGGAAATCCTATTATGGTGATTGAAAGATGGGACCTTAAAAAGGTGATTAGATTGTAGAGCCATGCCGTAGTGAATGGATTAATAATCTTTGTCAAGGGTGTAGTTCTGAGGACTTTAAAAGGAAAACACATGAAGAGTTTTCTCTCTCTGCTCAGCCATTTTCTGCCATGTAAGACCCCAGGGTCACTGTCACCACCACCAAGACCCTCACCAGATGTGTTCCCTTGACTTTAGACTTCCCAGCCTCAGAAACTGTAAGTAATAAATTTTCTTTTCTTAAAAATCACCCAGTTTCAAATATTTTGTTATAAGCAACAGAAATGGACTAATACACCTAATAACAAGGAGGATTAATTTGGGCCAGAGTCCCAAGTTAGACAGCAAGGAATTAAAATGCATACTTTTCTAATATAAAGACCTATAGTGCAAGTAGATTTTGCCCTTTTACTTGATTCACCAACTACTGGGAACATTGAATGATTTCTCTTCACTGTCTTGCTCCCCTCTAATTTATTTTCTGTATTTTATTCAAGGAGATCTTTGTACAAATCAATTCCAAGAACTTTTCAGGAAAGCTGCTGGAATAGGTAGAGTCAAAGAAATGCCTTCCCCGAAAATCACTCCTACCCTTACAACCAACAATAATGAACCAAAGCAAACCTAAAATACCACAAACTATAATATGTATGACCTATTCAGTATGATTTGAAACAATTTGGAAGAGAAGAGCAGAAATCTGCATATAAATCCTATTTGAAAGCCCAAAGTGTGAGCTAAGTGGAATTTCTGTAAGATTCACTGTAATGCAGCCTGATATGAACAGTTCCACATTCTGAAACTCTTTGATATACTTGTCTTTCAAAATTCATAGTTTTTCAAATTTAAATAGGCAACACTTTCATATACGATACATTGTAAAACATCCCCAGTAGGATTTGGAGTAGTAATTGTAGGAAAAATAAAGATAGCATAAATAGCCTTATTTAAATTCAGGTTTATAGCAGATACAAAAATGAATTACTCTATTCCCCCAAAATATTAGTCTTAAGATATTGACAGATCATAGAAATGTGGGTAAAGCATAGTGGGCCTATAATAAAAATTAAAAACATGTAAACGTCTAGGAAGAGTATTGGAAATACGGAGAATACCCATTTCAAGGCTCACCTACCTCAGTGGATAAGTAATAATATCGAAACTAATGAAAAAGCCTTGCAGACACATACTGAATATTTTTGCATAATCTTCACATGCTAACCAGAAGGATTTACATGATGAGAGATAAGGGTAATAGTGGAAGTAGGAGAGGCATAGAAAACCTAACTTTTGTACGGAAAATTGTAACAACCAACTAATCAGAGATACACACATTTGAAGGGTATATTCTCATGCAATATTTCCTCATTGAGGCAGGCTCACTCACAATTTGAAGGAACAAACTAAAGTCTGAAATCTGCGCTGTACACCTTCATAGGGAAAGGTATATTCCTCATGATTTGTGAAAGTTTTTTCTCATGACATTTAGATTTCCCTTCACTCTTCCACAAAAATAACTTCAGGTGAATATATTCAGCTATATAAATTTAAAATCTGATTTAATAAAAAATTGGAAAAATAATAGGTTAATGGTTTTATTTTCTTTTGTGCCCATAGTCAGGGTAAATTTTTTCTCACAAAGTCAGATTTGCAACTACTGAATTATTTATGAATCATTTTGTCATCGTTTCAAGCCCCTGATATGCAGTTTTACCAGAAATATAATCTCAATTAATTTGGGCTCCTTCACCCATGCTATAGGTTTGCATCTAAGTTTGGAGTGAGGGATGGTGTTTAAGTGCTGTCATGGTTTCAGGGGAAGACTAGACTTTTTCCTTGTTGTATGATCACACAGGCTCCTACTAAGCATCCACAACTCATCTGGTCCTGAATTAGTGGTCCTCAAAGTCCTCAAAGCTGCATTCTTGTCCTTTATTCCTGTTTTGTGGACCCTACAGATCTGGAAACTGTTCCTTCTATGTGCATGCTACCTTGGGATACACTAGAATGGTCGCATTGCAGCCCCCATGAAAGTTAAGCATAAAACTTACTAGGCTGTGAGGCTTTTTGAGGCCTTCTCTGTCTACATACCCTGGCACCATTTTATTTATTTATTTTTATCCAAGGAACAGTTTATTTTTTAAATTATATAAATTATATCCTTACAAGCAGCATATCTTTTCTCAGAAAGAGTTTATATTCAGAGGGCATGCATTTTTTCCATAAAATATATTTATTTATTTTTGATTATACATATTTATTGGGGTACAGAGTGACTATCACTATTTGTGTACTCTATGTATGATCAAATCAATATTATTAGCATATCCAAAATTACAAATCATGATTACTCTTTATGTCCCTTACCCAATTACTTCCTAAGCCTCCTCCTCCTCCCCCTTTCTGCCCCCTTTCTGACTTCTAGTAGCTATAGGCCTGTTCTTGCCTTCTCAAAATGCAACGTTTTATTGTGGTCTTTCTTTCTTCCCTCCCTCCCTGTCTGTTTCCCTCCTCCTCCCTCCCTCCCTCCCTCCCTCCCTTCCTTCCTTCCTTCTTTCTTTCTCTCTTTCTTAGGTCCCTCTTCTGAGTGAGTACATGTGGTATTACTCTTTTCTGTGCCTGGCTTATTTCACTTAACATAATTTTTTCCAAGCTCATTCATGCTGCTGCAAATGACAGAATTTTATTCTTTTTTTATGGCTGAGTAGTATTCCATTGTGTATAGATACCACATTTTCCTTATCTAGTCCTGCACTGATGAATGTTTAGATTGGTTCCATGTCTTGGCTATTGTAAACAGAGCTGAGATAAACATGGGAGTGCAGGTATCCCTTCAACATAATGATTTCCATCCTTTGGGTATATACACACAAGTGGGATTGCTGGATCATATGGTAGTTTTATCTGAAGTTCTTTGAGAAACCTCCATACTGTTTTCCATAATAGCTATACTAATTTACAATCCAACCAACAGTGTAAAAGAATTCCTTTTCTCCACATCCTTGCCAGCATTAGCTATTCTTAGTCTTTTTGATAATAGCCAGTCTAGCTGGGGTGAGATAATGTCTCATTGTGGTTTCGGTTTGCATTTCCCTGATGATTAGTTATGTTGAGCATTTTTTCATGTACCTGTGGGCCATTTGAATGTCTTCTTTTGAAAATATCTTTTTAGCTCATTGGCCCATTTTTAAATTGAATTACTGGGTTTTTTTTTTTTTGCAGTGAAGTTGTTCGAGTTCCTTGTGTATTCTGGATATTAACCCCTGACTGGATATATAGTTTGCGAATATTTTCTCCCATTCTGTAGGCTGTCCTCTCACTCTGTCAATTGTTTCCTTTTCTATGCAGATGCTTTTTAGTTTGATATAATCCCATTTGTTTATTTTTTCTTTTGTCGTTGTGCTTTTGGGGTCTTATTCATAAAGTCTTTGCCCAGTCTTACATCCTAAAGTATTTTGTCTATGTTTTTATTAATTTGGGGTTGTTTCAAAGCACCTACCATGGACATATAACATTATATTAAATATGACAAATATTTGTTATCCAATACATGCTGGGCACTAGCCTAAGCACTGTACAAATATAGATTCATATAATCATTCTAAACATTATTATTATTATTATTTTAAAACATTAATCAATGGAGACATGTTTTTAAAGGAATTATTGAAAACAACAATACACATAGGGGAACATATTTGCTTTTAGCTCCTCTCTAAAGTGGAAATCATGTGATTGTGTATGCCTGTAAAATGACCATTATTGTTTTAGCAATTATGGGCTGTACAAAAATAAAATAGAACTTAGTTAAGTTAAGCATGATCTTTAGGGTGCTGGCTCTTTTTACTCCCATTTGTTCATGAATATTCTAATATGTTGTACTATTTATTCAAATATGCAGACTTGAAGCATCTGAAATAATCTAAGGATTAGCAAAAATTAGTTTTTGTTTTACCTCAAAAATATCTCCCATGTTTCTAAATTTCTTATCTGTACTTTTAGTATTTTTAGTACTTTTTGTGCTTCATGTTCCTCCAACAACAGCATTCTTTTTTTACTTTTTTATAAATCCAAACTGTAACTACCGTTTCTTGATTGTTTTTCTGCAATACCCGTCTTTTGTGCCTGCTTCAGGCCCTATCACTAAAACCTCACGTCAAGCAGGTGGCTGCCCTGTGTTGTAAGCATTAGACAATTGAGGTTGTGATTGCTCCTTATGGTAAATGGTTGGAAAGAGATCTTCAGGGATAAGGAGATCAAATAGTTAGATAATGAAGCAGGGCTAGGGAATGGTTTTCCTCTGCTGCCTGGTGCACTTTGTGGAGTACTGTTGCCAAGCTCACTTGCAGGCTCTCCTGGGCATAGCTGTTCCGTTTCTTTCACACATCCACTGTATTTATTATATTATTCTTACCTAACATAATCCTCTCCCCATTTATTGTGGGAAAATGATTTTGCCACATAATTTCCTGGTCTTCCTATTTTTGTTTTGAAACAGCAACTGCAGCTGTTCCCTGAGAGCTTTAAAAACATCAATCAGTTTCACAGCTAGAAGTAAAGTAGGAAGACTCAGCCTTTATTTTTTTCTCATTTTAACTTGGTTCTTCTATGAGAACCACTTTTTTTTTTTTTTTTTTTTTGCATAAAGTGGAACGTGCTGCAGGAGATAAAGAATGAAATCTTAAGAGCAGCTGGATCTTTGCCTCTGCCTATAACTGGAGACAGGGAAGGCAAGTGAGCAATTCCATTTTCTAACCCCTGACCACTGCAGCTCCCTAACCACTGCAGCTCCCTAATCCTCCTTACCTCTGTTTTGGAATCTCTTACTTTGGGTCATAGGCTGAATATTATTTAGAACTTCAATGACTTTTCACCATCTGAGGAAAAAAAAAATTTTAAGTGACATTGCATAGCCACCTATTCCTTCTGCATTTGCTCAAACCCTGATATCTGAAAGTAAATCATTAATACGATGTCGCTTATTTGAATCGGTTTTCCTTTTCCTGTAATTGGTGACTGTAATATAAAAGTTACTGTCTTTTCTTCTTTTAGGAAACTGACTATATGTTTCTCACTTCTGCATATCCTTCATATAAAATGCAAAATAAGTCTGAAAATGGAGGCTAGGTTCATACTATAGAGTTCCTTGAAGGCTATACTGAGTTTTCACCAAATTCTATGGGTGATTAGAAGACAAAAGATTTTGTTCACTAAAACTCTATTCAAATATAATATGCCAACAATTTTAATCCTAGGATAGAATTTGTACCTATTATTACCTATGGCTAAATATATCTGTTTATATTCAATTATTTCTTCAATTCAATTATTTAAATTATGACAGAACTTTAAGATTTATCATTGTAAGTTTGACATATGCTAAGTTCTCAATAGATGTTAAACATGCAGTGTATTTTATACTTGTTTTTACTTGGTGTAGTAGTTAACGGAATACTTTGAATAAGGATCATATTTATAAAAGGGAATCCACCACAGTACATCACATGGTTTGAGCTTGGGAGTGAATAAAAATATGTAACTGAGGAGCCACTCAGAAACTTATTTTTATAACCTTTGAAGATTATGTGGGTGAGATTTAATAAGGCTAGGGACTATTGAGTTGGCAGTGGTAGCAAAAAGAAGTGGAATGTATGGGATGTTGTGCTAGTAGAAAGTATAGGACTTAGTAAATAATTTTCTTTGCTTGGAGACAAAAAAATAGAAGTAAAATATTTTTAGTCTAGTTTGAGCAGGATAAGTAAAAATACCCTGAATTTCAAGTGGTAACCAGATGAGTGGAGAAGGAATAGTCTGACAAAAGAAAATAGATTGAATTTTATATTTCTAGGTGATATTATCAGCTATGACCATAACTAGCTATGTGATATTGAGCAAATCTCTTAACTTGTAAGACCTTGACTTTTCATCAGTAAGAAAAGAAGACTAGACTATCTTTAAGGGTCTCTCCTGCTCGAAATATCAACATACCTTTAGAATATTATTTGAAGATTTTTGCCAGGAAGACATGAGCTATAAAAGGCAGGGAAAGAAAGTGAATATAAAAGAGTGAGGGGATTGTTTTCACATTCAAAGGGAGGTGTTTTATTAGTTTGTTTTTGTTTTAAAGTGAGGAAAAAATAATGAATAAACCAGAGAAGAGAGGATATATGGCCCTGCAGTAAATAAGTAAGGAAAAGTATTAACAGAACAAATGTTTAAGTAGTTTAGGATTGGCCAAATAAGAAGGAATACAGTAGCACAGTTTATATATACAAACACACATGTATGTATGTAATTATATAGTATATATATTTATAATATGTAAATCATATATATTGTAAATTATATCTTTACATGTATGAAAACGGTAAAAAGGAAAGTCATGAGGAGTAAATTGAGTACCATTTTCTCAAGTTTCTCAGAAAGGTAGGAAATGAGGCTGCTNATAATTATATAGTATATATATTTATAATATGTAAATCATATATATTGTAAATTATATCTTTACATGTATGAAAACGGTAAAAAGGAAAGTTATGAGGAGTAAATTGAGTACCATTTTCTCAAGTTTCTCAGAAAGGTAGGAAATGAGGCTGCTTACTGAGTGAAGACTAGAAATAGGGTATAAGGACATAAAAGATAAAACAAGGTTTAGAGCAGTATGTATGAAAAAGGAAAGGATTCAACAAGCCAAAATTAAATAATTAAAAAGAAATGGTGTTTACATTTGAGGGTAGATAACATGAAATTTAATGATATGAATAAGCACTCTTTCCCTAAACAAATCTCATCATCCAATCATGAATTTGAAGATAGTGGAGGATATATTCCTCAACTGGCTAATCACATGGTCTTGGATAGAAATTGCATAAGGTCACTTGAATGGTAGATATTCTAAGTTAGAAAACTGAGAAGAGTCAAGGAACTTGAAGGAAATTTCCAATCAAACTAACGAGAAGATTCAAAGAGACTACAGGAAGTGGGGTTTATAAGATTAAGAAAAAGGTTTAATTTGGAGTAATGAAAAATGTGAAGTATAGTTATATCGGGGTAAATGGTGGAAATATGAGGAAAAGGTGACTGAATCAGGTATAAGCTGTCTGAAGTCAGGGCTTTGTTGGGACATAAATATAGTTGTTAATGTATCTGGAGTTTTTTAGAGCAATATCTATTCTGTTATATACTATATGTATATCTAAAATATCTCAGATGTTTTATTATTATTACTTTTTTGTGCTTTTTTGCAGTTAAAGACTAGTAGAAGAAATAAATAATAAGTGAATATTGAATACAGGTATGGTTATATACAGCAATAAAGATTTTGAAGGATAAGAACATGATACTCTGACAGAAAAACACAAGTAACTGATTTAGATATGGATTTTTAACATGTGTTAAGAAAAAACCCTGTGAATAAATGAAAATTTTAATCTAAGACTTAATAAATGTATATATATTAATAAGATGAAGGCTCAGAGAAAGTGTTCCTGGAAGTGGATGCAAGAAAACCAAGAGCTACAAAATAGCTTGCATCATTTCTTTTTTTCCTGGGTGGGGCTTTAAATAAAATAGAAAAATAACTGGCCTTTTATATCCCAATATATGTGAAAATAATTTCTAATGCTGTGTTGCAAAAAATGCATATGATAGAGCAGGTAAGGATGTTTTCTCTTCTTCATATTTTGAATAAGCATAAAACCGGAGGGGTTTTAACATGTTTTCAATCTATAAGATGCAGGAACAGAACAGCATTGATGCAGACATTAGTAGAGAAATAGAAAAATATACTAATTGTGAGAGTACATGGCATTTACATTGATTCCTAAAACCTCTAAATATTCTTCATTTAAAAGGGAAGACTAAAACAACTATGCTTAACAGGGGTAGGGTATCAAACTTCTTTCCTGCATAAGTACAAGATTAAAAACGGATTTTGTCTAGTTTCTTTTTCTTCACTAGCAAGGCTTGCTTTATTTCACATTGTACCCTCTATTACTATCAGCTCTGACACTCCATTCTGGTACCTAAATGCAAGTGTCCTGAGCTATGTAGCAATCCTGCTTCTGGGTACATATTCAAAATAAATGAAATCAGTATCTTGAAGAGTTATCTGTATCTCCATGCTTATTGTAGCATTATTGATGATAGCCAAAATATGGAACAAACTAAGTGTCCACTGATGGAAAAATGGATAAAGAAAATGTGGTGTGCACATGCACACACACACACAATGAAATATTATTCACCTATAAAAAAGAAGAAAATTCTGTCATTTTTAAGAACATGGATAACCTTGAAGGTTAAGTGAAATGAGCCAAACACAGAAAAAGACAAATACTGTATAATTTCTATTACATTTGGAATCTAAAATGATCAAACTCATAGAAGCAGAGAGTAGAAAGTCTGGGGTGGTGGGATGGGAGATGGAGGAAATGGGGAGATGCTGGCCAAAGGGTACAAACTTTCAGTTTTAAGATGTATAAGTCATGGGGATTTAATGTATAGCATGTTTACTAGAGTATATAACACAATATGGGTATTGCTTACTTTAAATTTGATCAAAGAACAGATTTTAAATGTCCTCACCATGCACACACATACCCTCACAGAAATGTTAACTATTAGTAGTGATGGATATGGTAATTAATTTGGCTGCATAACCAGTACACGATGTGTACATACATTAAATCATCACATTATACACCTTGAATATACAAATTTTTTATTTTTCAATTAAATATTTTAGATTAAATATAATGCAAAAAACTGAAAAACAGTAGAGTGCATACACACTCACAAGAAAAGGAACTTTTTTTCAAGCTGAGACTTGAACTGGGACTAGGCAGAATTTTGGGATACATTCCAGCATTATTCAAAAGTGGTTTGTCACAATGCATGACTTATGACAACTAGTTATTTGTACATGAACTGGAATTCATAATGAATGGTCTTTGTTCAGGTGGGGCTTGTGGTTTTCCTCACAACCTCTTCTGGCAGCTTTATCCTTCTTTCTCCTATCTCTTTTTCCACAGCTAATGTCACCAAAAGCAAGGCATAATTAAATATTTTCCCAAATGTCAAATGTTGGCAGGCCATAATCACACTGTGATCCAACGTAAATGCAATTTGTTAAGTATGTTTAGCATTCATTTTGATTAAAGTATTGATTCAATACTTCAGTGAATAAAAGATCAGTAAATTTCAGCACATTTCTTAAAACATACTTCCAGAAGAATATAGATAAACAGTTGAACATAAACTGGACTGAAACATATCAAGAACAGGTTAGAAACTAAGGAGAATGGAAGATTATAAAAGAAAATTTGATAGAGAAGGCTCCTCTAAGAGATATCTGATATAATCCTTGAAAAACTGGAATGCTTTTAAGTGATGGAGTCGGGAATTAGGAATATTATTGATAAATACAGAAGCCTGAAGAAAAGATGAAAAAATAAAGACCAAGACTTTTGAAATGTTGCTTTATTCATCTGGATATTATAGTGCTATTAATTTATATCTGATAGTCATTTATATGAGAGTACTAGTTGAAGTTAAAGGAATAAATAAAATTCCAATAAAAATATAGAAAAGAGCATGTGACAGAAAGAGAACAGAATATAGTAAACCTCCCCAGCAACGAACAAACTCCTTTGATTTTCCCTCGCGATCATTTCCCCACTTTCTTTCCTAAAGATGTCAAATCCCATAAACATAGTTTTGTCATTTTTTGAAGCTTATACTTTCTTAATATAGTGGAATGTACTCTTTCTTGTTCAGCTTCTTTTGCATTATACTGTTTTTAAGCAAATAATTTGTATTATTGCATGGTGACATAAGGGTTTTTTTGTTTTTTTTTTTAAACTATTCTGGATATTACCAGAAAAAAGTGGTCATAGTCAATGCCCTTTCTTGTACACGAATTAGAGGGAAACTGTTTACAATTTACAATAATCTAAGCTTTGGCTTTTTTGCAGATATCTTTCATCAAATAAAGGAAGTTTCTCTCTGTTTATACTTTGAGAGTTTTTATAATGAATGGACATTGAATTTCAGTTTCTTTGTATCTTATATGCTTTTCTCTCATTTTTTTGTACTAATTTGGAGTGTTACATTAATTGACTTTTGAGTGTTAAATCAACTTTGAAATTCCTTTTATACAGTGTCAGAATTATTCTGTTAATTTTATGAGTTATGTTGGCCTTTTATTTTCTTGTGATGTCCTTGACAGATTTTAGTGTCATAGTTTTGTTCTTCTCAAATAACTAGTTGGGAAGTGTTCTGTATTTGCTGAAAAAAGTTGTACAAGATCGGTACTATTTCTTCTGTAAATGTTAGAAATAAGTCACCAGTTTAGCCATTTTGGTTGGAGTTTTGTTTGTGGATAGTTTAATTTGTTTAATTAACACAGAATTATTTTGATTTTTCTCTCTCATCTCTAAGAGTATTGGATATTTGTGCTTTTTAAACAATTTTCCCATTTCATCTTTGTTGTGAAATATATTGCCATAAACTTTTTCAGTAATATCCTGTTGTATTTCTTTTAATGTTAATAGAACCTGTAGTGTTGCGCCTTTTTTTATCCCTCTTTATTTCTTTATGATAGGAGTTTATAAATTTTATTTATCTTTTCAAAGAAGCAACTTTTACTCTACTGATTTTATTTTCCTTTGGGTGTCTGTTTTCACTTGTTTTATCTTCTTAACTGTATTATATTGTTTCTTCATCCTCTTTTTTTCCCCTCAACTTTATTGAAATATAATTGACAGTTAAAAATTGGATACATTTAAGGTGTACAATATGATGATTTGATATACAAGGGTGCTTTAAA
>NW_007730250.1:6486-7932 GCF_000696425.1 Galeopterus variegatus | reverse complement strand
TAAAAATTGGATACATTTAAGGTGTACAATATGATGATTTGATATACAAGGGTGCTTTAAAAAGTTCAGGGAAAATGGAATTAAAAGAGAATATAAATCTTTCCATAAGCTATTTGAAGACCTCTCATATGTATATATTGTGCGATTGTTACTACAATCAAGCTAATTAACACATTTTGTTTTTTTGGTGGTGATGAGAACACTTCAGACTTACCATCTTAGCAATTTTCAAGCATGTAATACAGTATTGTTAATTATATTCATCATGCTGTACATTAGATCCCCAGAATGTATTCATCTTATAATGGTTTTCTTTTTTAGTTTAATTTGCTCTTCTTTTCTTAGCTTTTTGGGATGGAGATTTAGATCATTTTTAACATTTCTTTTTTACTAATATATGCATTTAAAGCTATAAATTCTCACATAAATACTAATTTAACTGAATCCAAAAATCTTTGATATGTCATAATTTCAATTCAGTTCAAATTATTTTCTTATTTCTATTTTTTAAGTCCAAAATATATTTGGAAATATATTCTAAAGTTGCAAATAATTTGAACTTTTAAAAGTTTTCTTTCCGATTTTTATTTCCAATTTAATTCCACTGAGAAGAAAATAGTCATATTATTTAAACCATTTTGAGCCTTGCTTTATGTATATCTTAGAGCTGTTTTGGTAATTTTCATATGTACAAATGAGGAGAATGTTATTGTTGGGGAAAGTCTTTTATAAATGCCTATCAGTTCAATATGGTTAATTATGCTTCTTAATTCATCAAAATCATATGATTTTTAAAAATTTTCTGTTAGTATCAATCACTGAGATCTCAAATATAATTGTGGATTTGTCTATTTACTTATGGTAATTTTGCAATTTTTGCTTTAAATCTATTGAAGCTATAAAATTAGACTGAGTATTAGTTTTACTACTACTTGTAGATTTTACTTCTTTTATTATGAATGTTTCTTGGTCTCTAATAACATTTCTTGCCTTTAAAAATCTACCTTTTGCGATATTAATATAGTCTTACAAGCCTTGTTTATATTAAGGTCTGTGCGGTATACGAATTTTACATAGTTTTACTTTCAAACTAATTGTGTCATAATTATTATGTCTGATGTTTGTAAACAGTATTTACTTGGATCATTTATTACATTTTTAATTTTGCCTGAAAAATCCTTATTTCTTAGTTAGTTTTAACCTACCATCTTTCTATTATTTTTCGTATTATGTCTTAATTGTTTTGTTTTTCCTACTGTTCTGCTTCCTTTAGATTAAGAAATTTGTATTTACTTTTTTATTTCCAATAATTTTTATTTATATTATTATGGTATAATAACATATAATAAACAGCACAGATTTAATGTGTACAAATCAAGTTTTTATATAGGTATAAATCCACAAGTCCATCACCATAATCAAGATAGCAAACATAGTCATCAACTC
>NW_007730250.1:4109-5855 GCF_000696425.1 Galeopterus variegatus | reverse complement strand
TTTCCTACTGTTCTGCTTCCTTTAGATTAAGAAATTTGTATTTACTTTTTTATTTCCAATATTTTTTATTTATATTATTATGGTATAATAACATATAATAAACAGCACAGATTTAATGTGTACAAATCAAGTTTTGATATAGGTATAAATCCACAAGTCCATCACCATAATCAAGATAGCAAACATAGTCATCAACTCCCAAAGTTCCCTGGTGCCTTTTTGTACTTGCTCCCACCTCCCTACAGACCCTATTGCCCACATTCATGGGAAACCACTGCTTCCTCTGATTTCTTTCATTATTAATTAGTTAGCATTTAATAGATTTTTATATACATATAATCATAAGTATGTACTTTTTAATGGTCTGAAATCTCTAATTCAGCATATTTATTTTGAGATCCATCCATGTTGATGGTTCATCAATAGTTCACACTGTTTTGTTGCTAAATAGAATTTTTATTATGTGCATGTACCATAATTTTTCCATTCACCTTATGGTGATCATTTAGATTGTTTTCATTTTGGAGCTGTTATAAGTAGAACTACCATAAACATTATCACGTAAGACTTCATTTGGAAATCTTTCATTTACCTTGAATATACTTAACAACAGAATGACGGGGTTGTAGAATGGGTGCATGATTAACTTTTTATGAAAACATCAAACTGTTTCCAAAATGGTCATACCATTTTACATTCTCATCAGCAGTGTATGAAAATCCCAGTTTCTTCATATCCTCATTAACACATGGTATTTTAAGTCTTTTTAATTTTAATCATTGTAATAAGTATGCAGTGGTATCTCCTTGTGGTTTCATTTTACATTTCTTCAATAATTAAGTAAGTTCAATTAGTTCATCACCTATTTAAATATTACGTGCTATTTTCTCGCCAAGGTGTCTGTTCAAATCATTTTCCCATTCTAATTTGGGAGCTTGATTTTTATTATTAATTTTTGAGTTTTATAATATGTTATAAAGCAATTCTGTTACCAGATGTAATTAGAAAATATTTTCTCTTAGTCTGTGGTTTATCTTTTTATTCCTTTAAAGTATCTTTTAAAATGCAGAAGTTTTTAATTTTGATATAGGCCAATTATATACATATATATATGTATGTATTTACGTATATATTATGGATCATGGTTTTGGTGTTGTATCTAAAAAACGTTGGCCTAATCCAAGGTTACAAAGATTTTCTACTATGCTTTTTTCTAGAAAATGTGTAACTTTAAGCTTATTTAGGTCTGATTCATTAAGGATTAACTATTGTACATTGTGTGAGGTATGGATTAAACTCAATTATTTGCAAATAGGCATCTAACTGTTCTAGTACCATTTTTTGAAATGCAGTTGAAGGATTATACATGTCTTGCATTTTACAGGAAGCAAACAGAAGTGTCATTTAAATATTGGCAATAAAAATTGAAACGTGTAGTTATCTCTAGGACAACCAAAGTTTAAATAAATGTCAAGGTACTGAATTCAATTTATATGATTTGAATAAAATTAATCTAGAAGTCAAAAATAAAAAAAACAATTAAGTAGAATTCAAGGTACTGAATTCAATTTATATGATTTGAATAAAATTAATCTAGAAGTCAAAAATAAAACAATTAAGTAGAACGTCGCTATATATTTCAAAATTAAGAAATGTTCAAATAAACTATGTGTCATAGAAATGCAAACCTATATGTCAAATAAGTATTCAGAATAGATTTTAGGTCTATTTTGAATGATGTGGTAG
>NW_007730250.1:1282-3329 GCF_000696425.1 Galeopterus variegatus | reverse complement strand
GTCGCTATATATTTCAAAATTAAGAAATGTTCAAATAAACTATGTGTCATAGAAATGCAAACCTATATGTCAAATAAGTATTCAGAATAGATTTTAGGTCTATTTTGAATGATGTGGTAGTGAAAATGCAAAATACCAAAACTTATGGGATAAAGCTGAAGCCATGTTTACAGAAAAAAATGTGTAAGCACAAGAGTAATCTCAACTGATCTGGCGTAGCGTGCTGTCCTTTTCTGTCAGGACACCTGGAGACACAATGTCAGATCTTGGCCAAGGTGCAATAGAATGTATTAGCTAATGGTTCACGCTCTTCTGTGCTAGGATCTATAATATAATAAGGAGTAATCATTTTCAGCATTGTTTGTAGATAATGCCCCAATTTGTGTTTATGTTATAATTGTTTCTGTTATTGACACTAGCTAAACATCCTGGTTTCAGATATTTAATTAGAAGGAGATAAAATACCTATCTGCGTCCTGTGGAACTGAGAAAGTGCTATACAGAACTCCCTAATGCTGTCCTAGGCTTTTATGTTCTTTCTGCTATGTATATTTTTGTTCATATTAAACTGTTTTGTGGATATATGTTTTTTGCTTTTGTAAGTCCTTTCAAATACCTGGATTGATAATTAACATAGTTTGCATTGTTGGCACAGTTGGCAGAATAATAGAATGATCAAAATAATGCCTGACTCTATTTAGTAATGTGACAGGGTTTTNGTTGTTTTTACATTATTAACTGAAGAAAAATGGGGGCCCTTTAAAGACTTTTTTATGATTAGGAAACAAAAAGAAGTCAGAAGGAGCCAAATTAGGATTGTAAGGTGGATTCCTAATGATTTCCCATTGAAATTCTGGAAAAATTGCCCTCGTTTGATGAGCGAAAAGAGTGGGAACATTGTCATGGTAGAGAGGAAACTCTCTTAGTGAAGGTTTTCCAGGCATTTTTTTTTTTTTGGTTATAAATATTCATGAGATACAAGGCTGATTGTCCCCCCCGCGTGTCCTAGATGTGAAGGCCAGATAAAGCTTTGGCTAAATTTCTCAACAGTCTCGTAACAAACAGATGTTATTGTTCTTTGACCCTCCAGAAGGTCAACAAGCAAAATGCCTTGAGCATCCCAAAAGCCTGTTGTCATGCTTTTCGCTCTTGATCGATCTCCTTTTGCTTTCACTGGACCACATCCACCTCTTGGTAGCCATTGCTTTGATTGTGCTTTGTTTTCAGGATCCTACCAGTAAAATCATGTTTCATCTCCTGTTACAGTTCTTGATCCCACTTGTTTAAAATTTTCATTGAAATCTCTGCTCTTTCCTACAGCTGATGAGAGCACAACAGTTTTGGCACCCATTGATCCAAAGTTTGCTCAACTGTAGTTTTTCAGTCAGAATTGTGGAAGCTTCCCATTTGTGATGTCTATGGTGCTGGCTATTACTTCTGCATTTAATCATCAGTCCTCTTCAGTGAAGGCATGAGTAAGAGCAATTTTTTTCCTCACAAATTATTGTGGATGGTCTATAACTGCAGGCTTCATCTTCAACATCTTCTTATCCCTTCTTCATGTGAGTTATCTATTTGCAAATAGCTGATTCCTCTGGGGCATTGTCCCCATAAACTTTTCATAAAGCATCAGTAATTTCACCATTCTTCCACCAAAGCTTAACTATAAATTTAACGTTTGTTCTTGGTTCAATTTTAGCAGAATTCGTGTTTCTCTGATAGGACTTATTTTCAAACTGATGTCTTCTTAATGTCTCAAAATAGATTCTGTTCAGACATGTTATAACAAGTTAGTACAAGTTTATTTTGGTACAAAAATTTTTTGCAATCCATGCATACTTTTTCTTTATAATACATATTTTCCATAAACTTTTTGGAGACCTTTTGTATTATGCACAGAGACCAGGATGATATTTCTCTAGCTAAAGACACAGTGATCTAAGGGTATGGTTGGTCTTATTCAGCAACCCCACTTTATCAAAGCCCAGTAGAAATATAAATGGTTGGATAGATGTCCAATCTGATGAGCTGGTTTAATGTGGGAGTT
>NW_007730250.1:0-557 GCF_000696425.1 Galeopterus variegatus | reverse complement strand
AAAAAATGGAAATAATTTTTTAAAAGGATGATAAAAAGGCAGGATGGTTAAACCAAATGTAAGTGTTCAGGTAATTAGTTAAAAGTGGCACACACACAAAAGAGAGGATATAATTGAAGTGACAGCCAAAGTGATTATAGATTATTATGTGAGACTAGGGGGTCAGGCTGCTCTAACAACTCCTCAGGTGAAAGGAGAGCAACATGTTTCCTCATTTACACTAGTCATGATGAATTAAAAGCCTGATGATGACACAAAAATGGAATCAACAGCCTCTTCAGAACCAATGCTGATCAAATTGGTATGAGAGAAAAAAGAGGGTTATGAGTCTGAGTGGCCAGAAAACTAAGGTGTCTTAGCACAACCTCCAGAGGGAGTCTCAGGTCTTCTGCATTGATGTGGTAGAATAATCTGAGAATAGTGAAGAAACATTACTGGAATTGTCAGATACGTGTACTTAATGCGCAGTAAGTACTTGCGACTGTAAATATGAGGGGCAATGTGTTAAATTTATGTGGTATGGTGATGCTACTGTGGAAAGTTCAGAAGTAAAAATG
>NW_007730249.1:193731-201390 GCF_000696425.1 Galeopterus variegatus | reverse complement strand
CCGCAAGTGGGGCTGGGCTGGGGGTGACTTACAGAGGTCGTGGAGTTGGGGCGGTCTGGCGCGCTTCACTCCGCCTCTGCGGAGTCCTTTGCTGTCTTTCCTGGCCTTTGATGACTGGGCTGATCACTCGTTCCCGCAGCCAGGCTTGGGCGCTCTCAGGAGTCCTCCTCTATGTCAGCCCCAAAGCCTCGAACCTGCTTCCGCTTGTTTGTCGATGTAGGATCGTTGTTGCTAAATCTCTCATGCTGTCACCGGCTCCCCGCAGCCAGCGTCGTCCCGTGCTCTCTCCGGGTCGCTGCTCCCGGCGCCACGGCGGTCCTGCCACTGCCGCCGCCACTGCTCCGGCTGCTTTACACGCCTGACTCTCCAAGATTTTAAATTAGGTTAATTATACTCACATAAGATTGTTAGTATTATAGCAAGTTATAGAAGACCAAAAGTAACAAAAATATCTTAACATTTAGTGAACAAATAAATTGTTTAAACAATTGCTATAGCAATTGCTGCATTAATAACATTATAATTATATAAAATGTGTTTACACTTAATATGGCAGCAGAGTAAATCTCCCCTTGGCACTTACCTCTTCTCCTGAGATAGTTTTAATCATGTTTATGTTGGCTTTCTTCTTTCTCTTCTCTTCCCTCTGAAGTCTCTCAATAGAGTTGGAAATTAATTTAATATTTTTAACTCCCCTTCTGGGAATGGAATCAAACTTCCGAATTTCATCACATTTACATAGCCCTTCCAGCCTCATTTCACAAACCCTGGCAATCTTCAAATGTAGTCATACACATGGTTAGCGATTTGTAAAAATGATGTTGTATAATTTCTTACAGATAAAAGTAAGCTAGCTTTAAAATGCATCTTTACCAAATTTTGCTAAATATTTCTTTCAATCACATGGCAGAAGTCTGTTATCAAAGGTTTTACCCTATGAACACAGAATGTTACAAGGAGCTTCAAAACATCAAGGTTTTGAAGTGAGTCTATGGGTTTTATGTGAAAAAGTTCAGAGGTTTATTAATCATGAAAAAACAGAGACCCAAAAACACACTTCAGGAATCATAGGATCAAACCAGTCTGTTTATGTTAATGAGAAGTTGCAGCTTTTTGCTGATCTTTTAAATGACCGTGCTTATTTTAAAAGAGGAGAGTATAACCTTTTCTATAAAAGGAAGCTTGCTCAATTTTTGACAGTACAGAAATCTATAAGAGAAATATAGGAGAGATTTTTATAATAATGATGGCCCCTAAAAGTAACCTGTCCAGAGGAAAGGAAAACTTTAACATATTCTGTACAACATGACTTAGATATACCTTGTATTTTATTCAGCTTCCTGCAAGATTCACAGCTTATAAAGTGTTTGGTCTTAATTTTCTCCTGTTTCTTTTTTGTTCTTCTTGTTGTTGAAATCTGCTTTTATTTATTTTATTATTTTTATTTAATTTTAACATTTACTTGTACATATTTGTGGGGTACAGTGTGTTGTTTCAATACATGCATATACTGCACAAAGATTCACTTAGGATACATAGCACAGTTTTGTACCCAATTAATCCACCACTTCTCCTACCCCACACACATCTTCACTCACTGCCTGTGGTAACTATTATTCTACTCTCTACTTCTATGAGAACTGCTTTTTTTCATTTTTTTTAGATTCCACATATGAGTGACATCATATGGTATCTATCTCTCTGTGCCTGACTTCACTTAATGCAATGACTTACAGTTCCATCCGTGTTCCTGAAAATGATAGGACATCTTCTTTTTTAATAGCTGAATAGTATTCCACTGTGTACATATACCAGTTTTCTTAATCCATTCATCTGTTAATGGACATTTAGGTTGATTCCATCTTTTGTCTATTGTGAATATAGTTGCAATGAACATGGGAGTGTGGGTTCCCTTTGATATATTGATTTCATTTCCTTTAGGTACATACCTAGTAGTGGAACAGCTGGGTCTTAAGGTAAAATCTATTTTTAGTTCTCTGAGGAACCTCACAGTTTTCAACAATGGCCGTACCAATTTGCACTCCCACCAACAATACAGGAGAGTTCCCTTTTCTCCAAATCCTCACCAGCATTTGTTTTCTGTCTTGTTGATAATAGCCATTCTAACTGGGGTGACATGATATCTCATTGTGGTTTTAATCTGCATTTCCATGATGATTAGTGATTTTCAGCAGTTTTGTGTGTGCTTGTTAACCATTTGTATGTTTCCTTTTGAGAAATGTCTGTTTGAGCCCTTTGCCCATTTTTTAATTGGGTTATTTGCTTTTTTGCTGTTGAGTTGTTTGAGTTCCTTATATATTCTGGATATTAGCCCTTTGTATGATGTGTAATTTGTAAACATTTTCTCCCATTCTGTAGATTGTCTCTTCAAATTGTCCATAGTGTCCCTTGCTGTGTAGAAGTTTTTTAGGTGACGTAGTCCCATTTGCATATTTTTGCTTTAGTTGCCTGTGCCTTTATAAGTGCCCCCAAAAAGCACTTCCCGCTACCATTTTATGTAGCATTTCCCGTATATTTTCATCCAGTAGTTTCATAGCTTGGAGCCTTAAATTTAGTTGTTTAATTCATTTGGAGTTGATTTTTGTGTATGGCAAGATACAGGAGTCCAGTTTCAATCTTCTACATGTGGATATCCAGTTTTCTGAACATCATTTATTGAAGAAGCTATCCTTTCTCCACTGTGTGTTCTTTGCACATTTGTCAAAAATTAGTTGACTGTATATGTGTGGGTTTATTTCTGGGCTCTATATTCTATTCTATTAATCTATTTTTTGTTTGTTCATTCATTTATCCTTTTGTTTTAATGCAAGTACCATACTGTTTTGGTTATTAAAGCTTTATAGCATATTATGAAGTCAGGAAACATGATGCCTCCAACTTTGTTCTTTTGTTCAAAGTCACTTTGGGTATACTGGCTCTTTTCTGTTTCCTTACAAATTTTAAGTACATTTTTTCTATTTCTGTGAAGAATGTCATTGGTGTTTTAATAGGGATTATGTTTAATGTGGGGATTGCTTTGGGTAATACGGACGTTTTGATGATGTTAATTCTTCCAACCCATGAGCGTGGAATATCTTTGCATTTATTTGTGTCCTCTTCAGTTTTTTTTCTTTTTTTAAACCAATGTTTTGTAGTTTTCACTGTAGCAGTCTTTAACCTCCTTGGTTAAATTTACTCCTAGGTATTTCATTTATTTTGGTAGCTATTGTGAACAGGACTACTTTCTTGATTTCTCCTTCTGCCATACGATTATTGACATATAGGAAAGCTATTGATTTTTGTGCTGATTTTGCATCCTGCCACTATACTGAATTCATTTATTAGTTCTAGTAATTTTTGGTGATGTCTTCAGTGTTTTTTATGTATATGAACATGTCATCTACAAATAAGGATAGTTTGACTTCCTTCTTTCCAATGCAGATGTCCTTTATTGCTTCTCTTGCCTTATTGCTCTGGCTAGAACTTCTAGTACTGTGTTGAATAAGAGTGGGTAAACTGGGCATCCTTGTCTTATTCCATGTCTTAGAGGGAAGGCCTCCAATTTTTGTTCATTCAGTATATTAGGTGTGTGCTTATCATATATGCCCTTTACTATGTTGAGGTACAGTACTTCTATACCTAATCTGCTGAGTGTTTTTATCAAGAAGGGGTATTAGATTTTATCAAATGCTTTTCCTTGTCTATTGAGATGACCATATTTTTTTCCCCTTAATTCTGTTGATGTGATGTATCATGTTTATTTATTTATGTATGTTAAACTATCCTTGTATCCCTACAATGAATCCTTCTTGATCATGGTGAATGATCTTTTTAATATGTCATTGTATTCTGTTTGCTAGTATTTTGTTGAGTATCTTCACATCTGTGTTCACTAGGGATTTTGGTCTGTAGTATTCTTTTTGGTATTGTCTCTTTCTGGTTTTTGTATGAGGGCAATGCTGGCCTGGTAGAATGAGTTTTGAAGTGTCCCCCCCTCTTCAATATTTTGGAAGAGTTTGTGGAGAATTGGCATTAGTTTTTATTTAACTGTTTGGTACAATTTGGCTGTGACACTATCTGATCTTGGGGATTTCTTCTTTCCTTTCACACTCTGGATGCCCCTGTGTTGGATTTAAGTGATATGCTATGAGTGAAAAAGCAAAGGGCAAAGCAGTGAGCATGTTATTATCTCTTTGGTAAATTGAATTAATTAGTGGTTCTCAAAGTATGTTACCTGAACTAGCAGCATCAGCATCACCAGGGAAATGAAAATTCTAGGTACTGTCTCAGAGGTACTGAATTAGAAACTGGGTATAGAGCCCAGCAGTCTATGTTTAACCAGCCTTCCAGGTATTTCTGGTGTATTGTAAAATTTGAAAATATCTGTGCCAAGGAATGTAACTAGTTATTGGTGTTTTAACATATAAATTTGTTTTATTTGATATTAAAATAAATTGTTAAAATTTATTATCTTTGGAGATGGAAATGTGAAAAGAATCATTCCCTTTTTTTAGTGTTAGAATTTTCTAACAATGTTCAATTTGTATTTTTACTTTTATTCCATCTGGGCTTATCTATGTGAAACAATGGCCCAGTTTTTGTTTGCATTTCTATAATTCTCTACAAAAATAAAAATTCAAGTAATAAATGTTATTTTAAAAAAATGCTTGAATTAAATTTATCTCTTCTTGAAGCATTTATTCAATAAGGCTTGCTAGATTTGTTAAGTGCTTATTTTGCATCAGGAACTGAGTATAAAATAAGTACTGAGTTTGGGGGTAAAAAAAAATGATGAATGGGGCATAATTCTTTATGCCAAGACAATACTTTCATATCTACTTGAGGAGAGAAATATAGAAATCGGTATAATTGTCCAGAATTGGGAAGCTTAGTTTCTAGTCTTAGACCCTTGGTTCCTTAAACATTTACATTAAAACTTAAATTTGTTTTATCCATCATTTTTCCCAAAAGGATTTGAGTTAGTTTATGTTAGACATAAACAATATTAACAAAACGGAATGTCATGGCCATGGAAAGGAAGATAAACAATACTACTAATGATGTATACTCATTTTTTATTCTTTCAGGAAACATTTCTTAAGCACCTGTTTTGTGCTAGGTGCTATGCTATGTACTGAGGATGCATCAGTGGAAAATTTACCAGTAAGGCAATTTCTTTCTCATAGGAGTGATGAACATATACGTCAGTTTAGCAATAATAAATCCTTTAAGTCTTGAGAAAGAATTTTCAACACGATACAAGAAGACAGGGTTTAGAAGACAAAAAGAGGGAGTTGCCAGTTTTTCTGATAATATCATTTTCTAAAAGTTTGTCTAATTAATTTTATTCCCTGGTTTTCAAAATAATCTCAGTAAGGGACACAGAAGATAGCTTCTGTTTGCATATTTCACAAGCTACCTCTATTGAACACTTTGGTGTATTTCTTTTGCTTTCTTTCCTATCAATTTTACTTTAATAGTTGAGTTTATGTTTCATCTAAAATGTTGTGTAATGATTTTTTTAGCTAATGACTAAAAATTACCTGATTGTTTTTTCACAATGTCCTTTAAAATGGCTAAATAATATTCTATCATAACTTCTCAATATATTTAAATACCTCAAAGTTTGGTCTTTTAATTTTATCTTTAGTATCCTTTAATTAAAAATTCTATGATGAATGTCTTCGGCAGATATCTGCCTGTGTATTTATATTTATTCTCTCGATGTGGATTTGTGAGATTGGAAAGCCTAAATATCTAAAGGTTCTTGATATATATGGTTGCATTGCCTTATAAAACAAGGCACCCTCTCAAAGAATCAATTTTTTGTTTGGGAAATCATGCCAAATAAGGAAAAGGTGATAATATCTATCTTGAAATTATAAAATGAAACAGGTGCATTTGTTTTTGAGAAGAGAAAAATATTTTGTGACCTTAATGCTAGAATATGTTTCTCACATATAGATTTATTAAAGAAAATATGTGTAAATAACATGGACAATGTGTATGACAGCAGTTTTACAAGAATTTAAGAATTAGTCCATGTGGCAGTTTCAATATAAGACTCTTCCTGCAAGGGTAGAATTTGTAATCAGGATGCCAGGAATTAAGTCTCAATTCTGCCATCGAAACTCCATATTATTTGATCAAATTATTGAATTTGTCTAAGTCTCAGTTTTCTAATATGTAGAGAAGGATTAAAATACAATTTTTTCAAAAGGTGTCAGAGTATTAAATGAAGTAATGTGTATAAGCACTCAACAATAAATGCAAGCATATGAAGAACTCAATAAAGTTTAACTGTCATCATTATTTAAAGCCTTTGATAAACATAGATGTCAGGTGAAATTATTTGTTTTCTGTGTCTTAGGGTTTTTTTAAAATATATGTGTAGATTTATATCAACATATTTTAAAACCCCCTACAGAAGGCAGATTCTGAAATGGCTTCCAATGATCCCTGTCTCCTAGTGTTCAGGTCTTTGTGTAATCCCGTGTTCTTGAGCATACACTGGATCTAGTAACTTGCTTCAGCTAATAGAATATGGCAAAACTGAAGGGATTTTGCTTCTGAGATTAAGTTACAGGAGTCTCTAGACTTCTGTCTTCTTGTGCCCTCCTGCTCTCAGTTACTCATTCTGATGAAGCCAGCTGCCATGTTGTGAAAGATCCAATGGAAAGAAACAGAGGGAAGCCTCTGAGAAATGGAGGCCCTCCAAGGAGCCTGTGAGGAACTGAATCCCGTCAACAACCACATTCATGACACTGGAAGCTGACCTTTTCCAGTAAAAATGTGAGATGACCTCAGCTTCAGTGGACCCCTTCATCACAGCCTCATAAAAGACCCTGAGCAAAGTCATATTTGTATTACTGACATACAAAAATGGTGAGATAAAAAATATTATTTTTCAAACCATACAATTACAGGGTAATTTGTTACATAGCAGTAGATAATATAATCACTTTCAGCTCTAGACTTTTACGAACTTATGATTAAGAACAATCCTTTCAACTTTTATCTTTTCTAAATTATATGTATTTTGGTGTTGATAAGAATTTTCCTGAGTTTATCATTCAGATATTTACATGCATTTGTTAAAAACTGTGGGAATTACTTTCTTCACATACTATATTGAGGGAGATGGAGCATTTAATTATAATGAGTACCGTCCAGTTATTTTATATATATAAATTTCTCTTTATTTGCTCACTACTCTTTGTTAATACATCACCTCAGTACCCATATTTAAGTTCTTCAGGGATAAAGCTATTGTTTTTAATTATTTCTGGGTGTAGAAGAATTTCTTAGAAAGTTTTAATTAATTTACACCCATATTAATTATAAAGAGAGAAAAAATGAAAACTCAAAGCAAAGGAGGTAAAATTTAATGTTATTGAAGCAGTCATAGATTATGTGAGTAATAATTTCAAACTATTTATTTTAGTCATCAAATCTCAAAATATTCTTATTTAATTTAGAAAATTCTTAAATGTATAAGTTAGTAATAATTTGGGCAATTATCTCTGTTATAAATCATGTTTAATAGCAACAGAAATGTAACCTTTTTTTTTTTCTCTTTTTTTACTGACGGTACTCATTGCAACCCTCGGTGTCGCGCCCGTACAGGGGACCGGCAATGGGATCGCAACCCTCGGTGTC
>NW_007730249.1:106808-192765 GCF_000696425.1 Galeopterus variegatus | reverse complement strand
GCACCGCGCTCAGCCAGTGAGCAGGAACCGGTCTCCACATGGGATCCGAACCCTCAGTGGGAGCGCCGCCATGCTCCCAAGCGGTGCACTCTCCAGTGCACCACCAGGCCGGCCCAGAAATGTAACCTTTTAATGGCTGAAAAATATACACATAAATGCTTTTTTAAAGTATTTAAAAATTTTTGGTAGTTAATAAATATAGCTTTTAAACAATAGAAAATGGACATTTTACAATTTTGGCCTAAGAAAAGATCCTTCCAAACATTACAATTTTGGGTGAATTTCAATATTATACTAAGTAGAACATATTAATAAACCATTTTGCAAAGAGGAACAAAGAATTATGTGCTTTGCTATGCCTAATTCTGCCCCTTTTTGGCTCTCCTGACTTAAGGAAAGAAGTTTCAATGGGAATGGTTTAATAATTTAGTGAGTGATAGAGATATTTTGGAAAAAACACTCAGAAACAGAGCATTTAATGGCTGGAAGGAACATAAGAATGCAAACAGATTGCGGAATGGATACTATAAATAAGAAATAAGAAAGTTTTCTGGACAGTCTTTTAAAACTGAATAAACTCAAATTCAAATGGTGTCGGGAATAACTTGATTTATTTTTCTATGGGAAAATTAGAGTCAAAGTAAATTAGCTTGGGTTTCTGCAGTACTGAATACTTTGTAAGAGATAAGAATAAAAGTTACTCTCTTCAAACTATTAGGTGACAAGTTTTATTATGTTTGATTAATGATTTAAACAACACTTTGGGCAGAAATGTTTATTCCAATTGCAAAATCTACCAAGTATAAGAATAGGAAGCAGTTAAGAACTTGGCTATGCAGTAAGCCAAATTAGGTCTTCTCAAGCCAAATAAACTTACTTTGTGCCCAGAATTATACAAATGTGTTTGCTACACTGATGTCATCAGATGGCAATATTCCTTAAATTAGGAATTGTCATCTTGTGTATATCCTATATATATGATTACGTATCATATCAATATTCTTAAGAGTGTGTGAAGCACTGTCAGGTCTAGGAGATCCCTGTTCAGTCAGGACGGGGTAACCACCACTGGCTATCCTTCAGCAGGTGTCCAGGAAAGAAGCAAGCATGCCCAAATATACTGTAGCACATTAGTACCTATCCTGAATCATATGATGATTGAAATGCATGGGCTTCTGTGGAAGCCTAACTACCACTTGTTACACTGCCTAGATGAAGTGGCATATTTTGGATTCCTAATAAGTGACAATAAATAGACAGATAGATAGATGAATAAATGAATGAACAAGTAGGTCTTGGAACAGAATCTACTTGTTATTTGGGATCTGTCTGTGTTTGCCAAGTCTATTCTCTGCTTTGAGCTTCGTGAACACAGCCATTAACAGACAGTCACATTATAGTCCCCCAGAAACAGGAGAGAGCAAATACACTCTTCTATATCATTGTGGCTAAGGAATGTGGAAGCTAGACATATTCTGGCTCAATAACATCTTAAAATGACGTAATCTGAGTTTAAAATCTATGGCTGATTTTCAATATGATAAAAAATACTGAGTTGTTCCTTTAGATTCAATATCACTTTTTTTTTCTTGAATATGAACAAGTAAAAAACTCTACAGTACAATTTTTTTTTCCATTTTGAACAAATTAAAAATGAATGTTGGGTAAGTCAGTGATGGTCATGATCCCTGGAATAAAATGTATGCTTTCCATAGCATGGGTGGTAGGTGCCTATGACCTGTTGGAGCTTTCTAACTGAATGAGTCTTTCAAATAAAGTTTTATACACACACACACACACACTATATATATATATTACTAGAAGGAAATATGCTAAATATGTCAAAGTGCCTGTTGGAGCTTTCTAACTGAATGAGTCTTTCAAATAAAGTTTTATACACACACACACACACTATATATATATATATTACTAGAAGGAAATATGCTAAATATGTCAAAGTGCTATTTCTGAAGACACCAGGTTTATTTTTTCTTATTAAATTTACTAGTGGGGAACTAAACCTTTGGTTAAACCATGGGTCTTCTCTTTATTCTACATATTTTTAAATACATATGTTGAGCCTTTTCATCAAAATAGAAAGGCGTATTTTCTTTACAACAGGCTACTAATAAGAAGCCCTTTATACTACTTGTCTCCTTAAACTCTATATGTGAGAAAAGTAAATAAAGCACTGATTGACTATGGGCTAAAATCTCCTTTTCAGTAATCCAAATCTTTTATAATCATTGTCTCCTACTATAGGCCACCCTATTATCCTGGACTCTACTGTCCATATTCTAACACAGCAACGTATCAAATCTATGGTTTCCATAATTTATTTTCTTATCCTAAATCAGCATTTATTGAGACTATATTATAGAAGGGCATGTCAAAGGATTCACTACATCTCCAAATAAGATCTATGCCAAGAATTGGAAGTTCAGACACATTCCCCTTAAAACAAGTACGAATGCTGGCTACAGCTAAGTAAAAAAGAATGACATTACTATAAACCCTCAGCTTTGATGAGGTGAGGGAGACTATCTTAAGAAAGATCAATGTTGTTCTATAGCAGGACATTTCTTGAAGATGATTTTTGGATCTACTGTATAATCATAGTTTTTACTTTCAAAAAAGAGAAAAAAAAGGCTTAGTGAGGACAGAGTTAGAAATCTATTCTTCTGTTGTTTCTAAACACCAGTAATGATTAACCGAATAATACAACTCACCTAACTTCATGATATGGCTCAAGATTAAATTTAAGTTCAGAAAGCTTCCACAGTGATGTTACTTTTCAAGTATTGCCTAGATATTAGTGTCTGTGGTTAAAATGTGATGTCAGTTTTGTATTTACATTCTATGATATAGTAGAGTAGCTAATATATCTTAAGAATACACATATACACACGTGTGTGTTTTAATGAAACAAAAATAGTTTTTATTTGAAGTTATTTTCTATTATGAGACCTATTTACTAAATATCTTAACTAACTTTCATGTTAACAAATATATAGTTTTCTCTTTTCCAAACCATTATGTAGTGAAAAGCCTACTCAAACACCACTCTTTAACTCCAACATTGAGACTTATTTTATTGAGATATATATTATTGATTGAGATTGAGACATTGAGATATATTTTATTGATAAGGACGTGACCTTTCTGGGTAAAAAGATGAGAGTGGTTGTAATAATAGTTAAGTGCTCACTGGAGAGAAGGAATACCTAAGAAGATAACCACTTTCCAGGCAATAAAAGCAAGCAAAAACTTTCTAGCAATTGGCATAGCAGGGAAAAAAATGTACAAAGTCCCAAGGATCTGATTGAGTGACAGGGACCATGCCTGCCATACTAGAAGGAGAGATGATTACACTGGAGGGCTTGGCTGGGGATGGGCACAAGGGGAGTGGCTGTGTGCCTGTGTTTAAAGAAACATCACACTGCCCTGCTCCCCAGGCTGAACAATCTTCCACAGGTTCCTGCCCAGTGATCAGGTCCCACTCAGGGCCAAGGCTAGAAGAGAACTATGGTGAAGCAGTTTCAAGGCATGCACAAGCACACTGGTGGGGATTATTCACATATTATAGGGATTCCAAGGGAAGATTCACTGCAATCAGCAAGAAGTTTTCACTACCAAAACCCAGGAATAGAAAACCCTGAAGGAAAGTGGGACATAGAAGCACAGAAGCAGTACGATTCTTTCATTACATTTTTGTCCCCAAATGACATGCAAATATCATTTGCAAATGACATGCAAAAATATGGACAGGCAAAGGAAACAATAACATTGGACTATTAATTGGACAGCCTTTTTACATGAAGGAAAACCTGGCAAAGTGAGTATTAAAGATAAGGGACAGTTCTGATTTATATTTACTCCTTTTCAACCAGTCCGCCAAATCCTTTACCCGCTTAATGCGGTTGGCCTCCTTCACATCACATCTTAGAGAATATTGTAGCCCACCAGGAGAAGATGCACCCACCTGGGGTTTTCACACAGAACTACACTCATTTGCTTACAAAGGTCCAATGTATAATGTCCACCTCTACCTCTGTTCTTCCAGTCCTAGTGTCAGAGCCTTTCTCATGAACAACATGTGCCAGGTCTCTCCTCTGATTGAATGTTCTCATTCTCTCCCCTCTTCAACCATCACCAGGTTGAAGTAACAGGCATTGCTGTCAACAATCTGTCCCTGACACGATCTCACTGGTCCCACAGGTCTCCCATGAATCTCCACTAAAAATGGATGATTTTACCTTGCCTCAAACACCCTGGTGTCTCAGGTCCTTGAATTTTCCTCTTTTAGTCACTTGGTCCTCAGTCCTACCACAAACATACACTTGTATAATTATATTTGTTACCAGGAGTTGACAAACTACAGTCTTTGGGCCAAATCTGATATGTAACCTGGTTTTGTACAGCCTATGAACTAAGGATAGAATTTACATTTTTTAATGGTTAAATCTTAATTGGTTATGTAAGTACCCACATCATATTTTCAATTTTCCTTCTTGGTCCACATAGCCTAAAATATTTACCACCTGGCACTTTAAGAAAAAGTTGCTGAACTTACTCTAGATCTTATCATTTGTAATAACTATAGTTTCTCTGTAGTCTGAATTTCAAACAAGTTAGGCTGTCATCCCCACTTTCAATATTTCCAGTTTACTTCCTTTAGAATCTTGATTCCCCAAATCCTTTCATTTTACCAGGACCACCAATGGACTGATGCTACTATCATGTCAAAGTACCTCACTTATCTGCTACAAGTTACATGCTTAATAAATATTTGTTGGATGAATTAATTGAGTGGGTATTTTCACCCTACATCCAAAGTTCCAAATCTCAGAAATCCTGTTGTCTGGGATCTGCCTGACTAAGCCATTTACTAATGTTACCTTTCTCATTTTTCCTTCCCTTACCTTCCCTTACATCATAGAAACATTATTCTTTTTGCTCTTCCCAAGTATGCGCAATCTGTACCTACAGTATAAAAGCTGCAAAATAAACCTATGCTACAAATAGCAGCTATCTATCTTTTAATAACTATTTTGTACCAGGCTTTTAAAAATATAATCTTATTTGATTCTCTCAACAACTCCAAAGGATAAGTACAATTTGTATTTTAGTGATGAAAAAACTAAGCCTCCAAGAGGTTAATTACTCACATTCACACAGCATGCAAATATCAGAGATCCAGCTGAGGCTTTTGGAGATCCAAATCCCATGTTCTTTCCACTATGCAGTGTCTGTCAGTGTCAAAGAGTGATACAAACGGTGTCCATATCAGTTAATGACAGGGGTAGGGTTAGAGAGGCCACATTAGGCTTGAGAAAAGGGTTTACATGTTATTAGGTAAAAGGGTTAAAAGGATCTTGCTCTGCCCCTTGAATCATAGGATTTAAGAAACCTACAGATTGGTAGATAATCTGTACTCAAGTACCTGGATTTTCTGTGGCTCAGCCTTGGAATTCTTTTAAATTCAACAAATATGTAGTCATCCTCAGTTTTTCCAAATACTACTGTATACCAAGAAGCTCCGTGGTGTTCCATCACCTTGTAATTTTCTAGCTGGAAAAGCATAATGACTTGATAGGAAGATCTTTCTGCTGAACCATGGAGGGGCTATTTCTTACTATCTTCCAAAAATAGGGAGTGTTGAGCTTATAGAAACACACACACACACACACACACACACACACACACACACACAATGTGATCATTTTACTGAGGTTAAAATTATCTTTAATGTCTCAATAAATTTCTCACCCTCCCCTCATCAAGAACAATTAACATAAGTCTTCCTTTTTCTAGCTATGCTTTTCTGATAGGACTAACCAATTCCAATAAAGAAATTTATATCTGAAAGAAAGGAGGTACTTCTGGTGTGAAGTTAAAAAAAATATTGAGCATGACCTATAAAATTTATTTTTCATATTACTGCTTTTTTTAAAGCTCTATCCTTTTTTTTGAAGGATTCGTCTACTTTCAATGCTCCCACAGCATAGTCTGTCATGCCTCAACTGTCTTTAAGGGTTTCTAACTTCTCTGCAAATGCCTCATACATCCTGTGCCATTGACATTCTCTTATGTCCTTGATCTTTGCCATACCCAGTTGGGTATTTAAATTTGATTATCCAGCTTCTTCACTGATCTTCATCTGACATGTATTTCTTTGTAGCTTTAAGTTAGATAGTCCAGTACTATTTTCCATCTTTAAAATAATAACTATTTCCCTCTGTCCACTTTCCTAAGGCTTAACCTTACTGAAGCCAACTTTCCCTTGTAAAATCAAAGCAACAAACTCTTTACAAATATATAAAATGCCATTTGTGGTGAGACAGCTGAAGGAATCAGAATCTTCTCAAAGAATCTCTTCTTACATTAACATTCATTGAATGCTTACCGTTCCAGACACTATACTTCACACATATTAACACATTTAATGTTCAAAATAACTCCATTAAGTAAAGATTATTGCCTTCCTTTGAACAAATTAGATGATCAACCAAAAGACAGGAGATGAAATAAATTCCTTAAGTTCACATAGCTAAAACTCATATGCCTCAGATCAGAGTTGTTTAGTCAACCCAACTTCAAAGATTGCTTAACCATAGAAGTACTTACTGCCTTGGAAATATTAATCGGTTCTAGTCATCTTCTAGGTTTACCTCACATTTTTTTGGACTGAGCAGAGTGCTTTCACAAACAGTGGCCTCATTAAAGAATGATTCATTTTTCTTTGTTCTAAGTGAATGTATTTGGATTCACCAAATGTCTGGAGACAAGTTTGCAAATTCACTGGGAAAAATTTGTTGCTACCTAAAGATTTCTTTCCAACCTTTATGCTAATTTTTCCATCTGGCCTTATTGCTTTAACTCATGGCTTTGAAATATGGAAAATTCTAAGTGTTTACTTATATCCTAATATCTTTCCTTGTATAGTTCCCAAACATCCCAAAAGCAATATTTAGGATAGAATAAGCACTCTTTAACTGTTGCCTTAATATGAAAAAAAGATTTGCAAAGGAATTTTCAGAGAGAAAAAAGATTAAGAACACTAATTTTCCTGAGAATAGTGTGGAGGCCACTAATCCCAACTTCAACCCAAGGGGTACAGTAACATATTTACAAATCTGTATATTTATAACATTTGTAAACATATATTTTTAGATTTTTAGTGCTAATAAAATTAATTATAATTAAATGGATTTTGTCTCATATATTTTATATTATATACTGTACATCTTTATTGACAGTACTTAGCCCATTCCTCTTTGCGTAGGTTTTTTTAACGATTATACTGACCAGTTTAATGTCCTAATCCCCTTATTAGTGAAGAGAATATTGGAGATAGAGAATATTGGAGAATATTGGAGACAGAATTGAGAAGAAGTTCATTTCCCACTGCAAAAAAATAAATATTTGTTCAATATACAGTTTAACATCTCAGGCTTTATACATATTGCCACAAATAAGAAAATGGGGTGTTTTTTTTGCAAGTTAGAAGTGTTTCAAAATCTTGAAATTTTTAATTAACTGAAATTTGAATCCTATGTTTTTGGAAGGAAGAAGACTTTCACCTAAATGCAACCATCTCCTAAAAGCAAAGGTAACCATCAATTTTCTCCTTTTGTTCAGTTCTTCCAAGTTCCTAAGCCCTCTTAGCTAGATTGTCTCTACATCCCTCAGTCTTCAATTATTTTGGAAAAAAGAAAGTGCCACAAAATGGATGTTTCTGTGAATCGGACTGAGTTCATGGTACGCACACGCATACACACAGGAGAACTCTGGAGCAGTTGTTTTATTTTGTTAAAAACATACCTAATTGTAATGCTGCTTGCTTCACCAAGTGTCATGACCAACTATCACCAAAGAAATCTTTAAGCTGTTGCTGAAAAGAGTGCTTGCTTATATAGTTGCTATCTTATTGTTGCTAGAAATAAGCACAATTTACTTTCTCAGTACATAACTCCTGTACCTATACCTGAAATTTCTTGTGCAAGAGATGGCCAGATCTCTCATGTATTTGTGAGTGGTGTGTTTGTGTTTGTGTGTGGGAGGGTACGTTTCCTTAACATATTTTAACTGCTAGGAAAATCAACAACCACTTAAAACATCTAACCAATTTTTTCTCTTCAACTTCCCTCTTAAGAGACAATATTCAGCTACAGCTGCTTTTCTTCTGCAAATCTTTATTATATTTAACTTTGTAGCTGAATAAACAAATGCATTTCTAGAAAGTTTTCATTTGTTTTCTGGAATTTTCGTTCAATGTTACTTCTTGAAATATTGTTCTTTTGGAACATTATTTGATGGAGGTGGGGCAAGATGGCAAACCAGAGGTGCCTAAGATGTGTTCCTGTCACAAAAAAGGACCAGAACACCCAATAGACAGCTAAATATCAATAGCAGCACCTGTGGGAGAGTACAAGAGTGCAGCAGGAGACTGGTGAAATCCCCATGGAGCATGAAAGCCCAGAATGTCAACATAGAGAAGAGAGAGAGGCACAAAGCTGCCACATCTCCAATACTGGGATTGGTACAAGAGTGACTTTCACTTGCAAGGAGAAAAGCTAGGCAGAGGGCCCACATTATCCTCATCCTCATCACAGGGGCCTGCAGTTCCTACTGCAGTAGTATTCCTTGCAAGCTGGAACAGGAGCACATACAGTACACTCTGACACTCCACCCTCTTGACCCAACTTGATGTATTGTGGCGCTATCTTGAAACTACAGCTACTCTGTGGGAGTACATCATTCCCTGGGGCCAGTATCCACAGTGCTTCCCCAGCCAGGAGGCTCTGTAATCATCCCAGTGCACTCACGGGAGAGACTATAATGTTCTGATCCTGGTGGCTTGAGGCCTGGGCCCAGGGGCACCTGTGGTGATCCCACCCTTGCAAATTTGGGAAGCCAATCCCAGGGCTGCTGAACTGACACACCACCATTTCCCTGGCCAGAGATCAGACAGGCGAACACAATCCCTCCCACACTAGTGGGCTGAGTTCTGTGTGCTCAATCACCCACCCCAGAAAAACAGCTCACGGGTTCCTGCTAAAATAAACATACCCCAGGGCCCAGTGGACATAAACTGCATCCATGTCTTTCGAGAGAAGCAGCCAGGTGGTCTTGCCCTTGATATACCTAACTTCTACTTTAGCTTCCCATCAGAGAAGTGGCTGGTGGGCCACCACTGCAGCCCTATCTAGTGGCCTTGTCCACTATCTGAGAAGTGGCTGGCTGGGCTCCCTGTATGCAGCTCCACCTAGTGGCTTCATACTCTATCCAATCTAAATCCAAAGACACATTTTCAGGTGAAAGTTCTTCACCACACAAGCCACTCTACAAAATTCAGAAAGGTGACTGCTCCACCAGATGTACAGACATCAATGCAGTGAAACAAGAAACATGAAAAAAACAAGGAAATGTGAAACCACTAAAGAAACATAATAATGTCCAATAACTGATCCCAAAGAATCAGAAATTGTGACTTTCCCAGAATAAGAATTTAAATTAATAATCTTATGCAATAAAGATTATTAATTTAAATTCTTATTCTGGGAAAGCCACAATTTCTGATTCTTTGGGATCAGTTAGCTATAAAAAAAGAATGAAATACTGCCATTTGCAATGACATGGAGGGACCCAGAGAGAATTATATTAAGTGAAACAAGTCAGACACAGAAAGAGAAATATCACATGTTCTCACTTATTTGTGGGAGCTAAAAATAAATAAATGAATATACACACAAAAAATACCGGGGCGGGGGGGAAGAAGACATAACAATTACAATTCCTTGAAATTGATACAATAAGCATACAGAAATGACACTATTGGGAGGGAGGGGGGACAGGGAGGGGGAGGGAGGTTTCGGTAACTGGCCACAATAATCAACCACATTGTATTTTGACAAAATAAAATAAAATATAAAAATAAACTAATTAATTAATTAATAATCTTAAGAAAACTCACTGAGACACAAGAGAATACAAATAATAAAATCAGAAAAAAAAATTTCATGATCTGAATAAGAAATTTAACAGAGGTGGATATTATTAAAATAATCAAATAAAAATCTTAGAACTAAAGAATTTATTGAATGAAATAAAAAACATATCCAAGAGTCTCAACAACAGACTAGATCATGCAGAGAAAAGATTTTCTGATCTTGAGGACAGCTGTTTTGAAATAACACAGGAAGAAAAAAATAAAGAATGGGGAAAAGACAAAAGAGTTTTTAGAAAAGAACAAATCCTGTAAGAGTTATGGGATACTATTAAGTGAACAAATATTCCAATTATGGGCATTCTACAAGAAGAAGAAAACAAAAAAGGTATTGAAAACACATTTAATGGAATAATGGCTGAAAACTTCCCAAGGCCTGGGAAAGATAAAAACATCCAAATCCATTAAGCTCAAAGGTCCATGAACAGATTCAACCAAAAAAGGCCCTCTCTAAGACACATTGTTTTCAAACTGTCAAAACTTAAATATAAAGAGAAAATTCTAAAAATAGCAAGAGAAAACAGGCAAGTCACTTATAAGAGAACTCCCATTAGACTAACAGCAGACTAATAGCAGACTTCTCAGCAGAAACCCTACAGGCCAGGAGAGAATAGGATGATATAATCAGAGTACTGAAAGAAAAACAAAACAAACAAACAAACAAACAAACAAAAACCCTCCCAGTTAAGAATATTTACCCCAAGCAAAGCTATCCTTTAGAAATGAAGGAGAAATAAATTCTTTCTCAGCAAAAATTAAGGGAAACTGTCACCATCAGTCTGGCTTTACAAGAAATGCTTAGGGGAATCCTTCATCTAGAAGAGAAAGAACTATAACAACCATCCTGAAAACACCTGAAAATATAAAACTTACTGGTAGAATAGACTTACAAATTAGAACGAGAATGGAATCAAACTCATCAATACAGAAAACCACTAAATCACAAAGATAAAGAAAGAATGAAAGAAAGAGAAAGAGGGAAAACATAAGACTATTAGAAAACAACCAACAAAATGACAGGAATAAAAGTTCACATTAATAATAACCTTGCATGTAAACAGATTAAATGTCCCAATTAAAAGACATAGACTGGCTGAATGAATTTTAAAAATGACTCATCCATATACTGACTACCAGAAACACACCTTGCCTGCAAAGACACACATAGACTGAAAGTGAAAGGATATAAAAAGATATTTTATGCAAATGGAAAACAAAAGTGAGCAGGGGTAGCTATATTCTATAAGATAAAGCAGACTTTAAATCAAAATCTGTACTAAGAGATGAAGAAGGGCATCTTGTAATGATAAAAGAATCAGTACAGCAAGAGTATAACAATTATAAATCTATATGTTCCCAACACCAGAGCACCCAGATACATAAGGTAACTATTACCTGATCTAAAGGGTGAGGGAGACACCAAGAAAACAATAGTTGGCAACTTTAGCACCCCACTCTCAGCATTGGACAAATCATTGACACAGAAAAATCAAGCAAAAAATATTGGATTTGACTATCTCCATAGACTAGGTGAACCTAACAGACATTTACAGAACTTTCATCAAACAGCAGAATTTTTTTTTTCTATCAGCACATAGAACATTCTTCAGGATTGGTGATATGTTAGGCCACAAAACTAGTCTCAATGAGTTCAAAAAACTTGAAATCATATCAAGTGTTTTTTTTTAATCACAATGAAATAAAACTAGAAATCAATAACAAGAGTAACTTTTGAAAATACACAAATACATGGAAATTACCATACTCCTGAATTACCTGTGGGTCAAAGAAGAGATTAAGAAGAAAATTGAGAATTTTCTTGAAACAAATGAGGACAGAAAGACAGCATACAAAAACCTGTGAGGTACAGTCATGGCAGTAGTAACAGGAAAGTTTATAGCAATAAACTCCTATATAAAAAAATAGAAAGTTGAAATAACAATGCACCTCAACGAACGAGAAAAGCAAGAAGAAATCAAACCCAAAATAAGTAGAAGAAATTAATAATAAAGATCAGAGCACAAATACGTGAAATTGAGACTAAAAATACAATACAAAAGATCAAACAAAAAGTTAGTTTTTAGAAAGATAAACAAAATTGACAAACCATCTGTCAGAGTAACAAAGAAAAAAAAAAGTAAACACCTAAATAAGTTAAATCAGAAATGCAAAAGGAGACATTACAACTTATACCACCAAAATACATGCTAAGACACTATCATGAGCATCTATACACCAATAAATATAAAAACCTAGAGGAAACAAATAAATTTCTGGACACATAAGAACTACCAAGATTGAAGAAGAAATAATAGAAAACCTAAATACTCCAGTAACAAGAAATGAGATAGAATCAGTAATGAAAAGACTCTCAATAAAGAAAAACCCAGGACCAGATGGCTTTACTGCTGAATTCTACCAAACATTTAAAGAAGAACTAATACCAATGCTTGTTAAACTATTTCAATAAACTGAAGTGTATGAAATTCTTCCAAACTCATACTAACAGGCTGGAATTACCCAGATACTGAAACCAAGCACGGACACAAAAGAAAACTACAGGCCAATATTCCTAATGAACATAGATGCAAAAATCCTCAATAAAATACTAGCAAACGAAATCCAACAACACCTCAGAAAGATTATACAACATGATCAAGTGGGATTTATCTCAGGGATGCAAGGATGGTTCAACACATCCACATCAATAAGCATAATGCATCCCATTAGCAGAATAAAAGAAAAAATATGATCATCATGGTAGATGTAAAAAAATCATTTTATAAAATTCAACATCCCTTCATCACAAAAACTCTCAACAAATTAGGTACAGAAATAGAGTATCTTAATACAATGAAGGCTATATATGATAAACCCACAGCTAACATCATGCCAAATGGGGAAAAGCCAAACACTCTTTTCCTAAGAACTGGAACAAGACAAGGATGCCCATTATCACCACACTTACGCAACATAGTACCAGGAGTTCTAGCCAGAGCAATTAAGCAAGAGAAAGAAACAAAGGACATGCAAATTGGAAAGGAGAAAGTCATATTGTCCCTGTTTGCAGATGGCATGATTTTATATAGAGAGAAACCTAAAGACTCTACCAAAAATCATGTAGAACTGATAAACAAATTTGGTCAAGTTTCAGGATACTTAACAAACATACAAAAATCAGTAGCATTTCTATACACCAACAAACAATAATCAAGAGAGCTATACCATTTAAAACAGCAACAACAACAACAACAAAAATAAAATACCTGGGAGTAAATTTAACCAAGGATGTTAAAGTTCTCTGCAAGGAAAACTGCAAAACACTGACTAAAGAAATAAAGGAGGCATAAAAAAAAATGGAAAATTACCCCATGTTCATAGATTGGAAGAATCAGTATTGTCAAAATCACCATACTTCCCATAGCAATCTACAGATTCAATGTAATGTCCATCAAACCACCAATGACATACTTCACAGAAATAGAAAAAAAAATTCAAAAATTTGTATGAAAGAACAAGAGACCCTGACTAGCCAAAGCAACCCTGACAAAAAGAACAAAGTGGTGGGAGAGGAGGCCCCACCCTCCTTGACTTCAAAATGTACTACAAAGATATACTAATCAAAACAGCATGATAAAGGCACAAAAACAGACACATAGACCAATGGGACAGAATAGCAAAATCAGAAATAAACCCACATACCTAAAGCCAAGTGATTTTCAACAAAAGAGCCAAGAATATGCAACAGGAAAAAGACAGTCTCTTCAATAAATGGTTGCAGGAAAATTGGAGATCCATATGCAGAAGAATGAAACTTCTATCTCTTACTGTATACCAAGATAAACTCAAAATGGATTAAAGACTTAATTGTGAGACCCAAAACTATACAACTTCTAGAAGAAAACACAGAAATAACACTTCAGGACATAGGACTATACAAAGATTTTATGAATAAGACTTCTGAAGCAAAAGCAACAAAAGCAAAAATAAACAAATCGGATTATATCAAAGTAAAAAGCTTCTTCACAGTAAAGGAAGCAATTGACAGAGTGAAAAGACAACCTAGAAATGGGAGATGATATTTGAGAACTATGTATCCAACAAGGGATTGATATCCAGAATACACAAAAAACTCGAAAAACTCAATAGTAAAAAGACAAATAATCCAATTAAAACATGGGCATGTGAGCTGAATAAACAATTCCCAAAAGAAGACATACAGAAAGCCAACAAGTACATGGACAAATGCTCAACATCACCAATCATTAGAGAATGAAATCAAGAAAGTGAGCCCACTCAACAATAGACACCCCCAAAATAAAATACCTAAGAATGAATTTAACTAAGGAGGGGAAAGATTGCTACAATGAGAACTACGAGTCACTATTGAAAGAAATTAAAGAGGACACAAAAAGATGGAAAGACATACCATGCTATTGTACGGTAAGAATTAAGATTGTGAAAATGTCTATTCTACCCAAAGCAATGTACAGATGCAATGCAACTCCCATCAAAATATTAATGACATTCTTCACAGAAATAGAAAGTAGAAAAAGCAATCCAAACATTCATATGGAACTACAAAACACCCAAATAGCCAAAGCAATCCTGAGCAAAAAATAAATAAATAAATTAAATAAAGCTGGAGGCATAACACTACCTGACTTCAAATTATATTACAAAGCTATTGAAACCAAAACAGCAAGGTACTGGCATAAAAACAATTGGGTCAATGAAATGGAATGGAAAACCCAGGAATCAACCCACATATTACAACCAACTGATCTTTGGAAAAGACAACAACACCATACATCAGGGAAAGATGGCCTCTTCAATAAATGGTGCTGGGAAAATTGGACTTCTATATGCAAAAGAATGAAACTGGACCAGTACCTCTCACCATATACCAAAATTAACTCAAAATAGGTTAAAGACAAACATAAGACTGAAACCATAAAATTACAAAAGGAAAAATAGAGAAAACACTCTAGAAAGTAGGACTTGGCAAAGACTTTATGAATAAGACCCCAGAAGCAGAAGCAGCAAAAGAAAAAATAAATGGGACTATATCAAATTAAAAAGCTTCTGCACAGCAAAGGAAACAATCAATAGACCAGAAAGACAACATATGGAATGGGAGAAAATATTTTCAAACTATACATCTGAGAAGGGATTAATATCCAGAATATACAAAGAACTCAAACAACTATACAGTAAAAAATAATAATAATCCAATTAAAAATGGTCAAAGGAGGTGAATAGACATTTTTTGAAAGAAGATACATTACCTACTGATATATGGAAAAATACTCAGCATCACTAGTCATCAGAAAAATGCAAATCCAAACCACATTGCAATATCAACTCACCCCAGTTAGACTGGCTATTATTTAAAAGACCAAGAACAATAAATTCTGGTGAGGATGCGGGGAAAGGAGAACTCTTCTACAGTGTTGGTGGGAATGTAAATTATTACAGCCATTCTGGAAAACAGTCTAAATATTTCTCAAAATACTACACATAGGACTGCTGTATGATCCAGAAACTCCACTACTGGTATATACCAAAAGGAATGGAAATCAAAAAGTGGGAGGGATACCTGCTCTCCCATATTTATCATGCCTGCAGTCTAAATATTTCTCAAAATACTACACATAGGACTGCTGTATGATCCAGAAACTCCACTATTGGTATATACCAAAAGGAATGGAAATCAAAAAGTGGGAGGGATACCTGCTCTCCCATATTTATCATGCCTGTATTCACAACAGCCAAGAGTTATAGCTAACCTATATGTCCATCAACAGATCACTGGATAAAGAAAATGTGGTATTTATACACAATGGAATACTACTCAACCATACAAAAAAGAATGAAACGTTATCATCTGCAGCAACATGGATGAGCTTGGGAAAATTATGTAAAGTAAAATAAGCTGGGCACAGAAAGAGAAATACCACACGTTCTCACTCACATGTGGAAGCTGAAAAAGTTGATCTCATAGAAGTACAGAATATAATAGTGATATAGAGTCTAGTAAGGAGAGTGAGAAAGGGGGATGGGGAGAGGGTGGTCAATGGATACAAAATCAGAGATAGGAAGAATAAGATCTGCTATTCCATAGCCGTATAGGCAGACTACAGTCAACAACAAATTACTGTATAACTTCAAGTAGCTGGTTGAGAGGATGTTGAATGTTACAACGTGAAGGGGTGACAAAGCCTGAGGTGATTGACATGCTAATCACACTGATATGATCATTGCACACAGTACAAATGTACCCAAATGTCATAGTGTACTTCATAAATATATACAATTATGAGTCAGTTACGAAAAAAAATAATTAAGGGCTGGCCTGGTGGCACACTGGAGAGTGCGCCAC
Organism: Galeopterus variegatus; assembly: GCF_000696425.1. Taxonomy (NCBI): domain Eukaryota; kingdom Metazoa; phylum Chordata; class Mammalia; order Dermoptera; family Cynocephalidae; genus Galeopterus; species Galeopterus variegatus. The sequence goes on along the minus strand of NW_007730249.1, from coordinate 176,374 downwards.
TTGGAAGTGCAGTGGCGCTCCCGCCGAGGGTTTGGATCCCATGTGGAGACCGGTTCCCGCTCACTGGCTGAGCGCGGTGCGGGTGCAACACCGAGGGTTGCCATCCCGTGGCCGGTCCCCGGTACAGGCGCGACACCGAGGGTTGCAATCCCGTTACCGGTCAGTAAAAAAAAAGACAAAAAGGAAAAAAAAAAAAAAGAAAAAAATTAATTAAGAAGAAAAAAATTTCAGAGACAAGTAGATTAAAGGCTACCAGAAATGGGGGCCCGGTCCTTGGAGGATGGAATAATGAAAAGTTACGGCTTAATGGGTACAGAGTTAGGCTGACAAAAATGTTTTGGAAATAGATAGAGATTTCACAGCATTGTGAATGTAATTAATTCCATGCAACTGCTTGCTTAGAAGTGCATAAAATGATAATTTTTTATATTATATATGTTTACAACAATAAATAAAAATAATAATAAAAATTTTAAAAATTGTTCTTTTTCTGTATGTATGCATATCTATAAGGAAAATATTTCATAAGTTTAGATGTTTATCTTTTCATACTAAAGTTATTTTTTAATCACAAGGAGGAACTGGACTTCTAATTATAACATATTGTTTCTACATAATAGTAGGTGTCTTGATTATATGTACTGTCCTAATGATTCCCAAATCCATAAGCATTACCTAAAATCTTTTTTACTCAAATTTCTAGATTCCTCTGACTTGGAGAATCAAGACTGAGAAAATTAAGAACACACACACACACACACGCACACACACAGACAGAGAGAGAATGAAGGAGAGAGAGAGAAGATAAGCATTTGCAAACAACAAATTCAAGGTACTAGACTTAAATAACAGGCAAATTGATAATAAATCCATATAAGAAACAACCCACTTCTCAGGATTTTTTAAAATATCTGAACTTCAGTAAACTTTATAATTCTTTAATTTGTTTTTGCTTACTTTTCCTCATCATATTGATATCCTTAAATTTTAATTTAATCATTTTAAAGTGACAGAAACATGATTAGAATTATCTTTTTAAGTAACAGAAGTGGATCTATATAGATCTGGGTCCTCACAGAGTCCGCTTTCTTTGGTGCATTCATAACAATCTGAAATGCAAAATTGTGTGACTTTGTATACAGGCTTTTGTAAAAGAGCATATGTCTGTCTGTCAGTATATCTATCTACATATTTCGAATTTTCCAAAAGTTCTGTGGCTCAAACTATTAAAAATCTATTCTTACTAGTGGGTAGGCAGAAACTGTGTATGATCTTTCTGTTACCATTATATGTCCTATGCCTAAGTGCCAAGTCAATATTTATTGAAGGAAAGGAGAAAGAAAGGAAGAGAGGGGGTAAGGAAGGAGGAAGGAAAGAATGGGATGGAGGGTGGGAAGGAGGGGTGGGAAGAACTGGGTTAACTCTTTTTGTTGTTGTTGTTCCTTTTTTAGATAGCTTACCAGTAGAGGATATAAAGTGGCTGCTACAGATTGGGTACTAGGAGTGCCCAGTAAAGACAATAGGAAAGCTTGTAATTGTGTACTCCAGGAAGCAAACACCAACTCAGAGCTGAATGTGAAACTCTTTTAACACCAGGGGCAGGAGGGAAAGGAGGAAGAAGGAATGGTTAGATCTGACAAAGGCTCCATGCCCAACAAGGAGCTGTAGAGTACACATTGCATGTTAGAGGACTCCCACCCTAGGTGCAAATGACTGGGGACCACCACCTTGTTCATTAATGGGCTGGCAGGCACTCCAAGAAGAGTGCTACCGCTGCTTGAAATTTGAGGCAGACCCTGAAGAAGCCAACTGCTGGAGGCCACTGGATAACCACACTACTTGCAGTTACCATGCTCTTAAAGGGAGGTCCGGAAGACACATTTCTGTGTCTCACACACACATTAAGAACTTGTTTCTTTCATTATAGAAAGAGCCCTAAGAAATAACTTCTCCGTATCAAATTTCCAGTTCAAATAAGAAGGGAATATAATTCTTTCTGTGGAAAGGGGACTCCAGCAGAGAAGTCTATGTATCCATCAGTCTCTGTACCACATTTATGTGTGTCTCCACCTTATTTATCAGGGACATCCACAGCAAATGCATTTCTGATTGTTTAGGATTGGAAACATTGATCAAAAGTAAAAAGGACAGATAAGTATCTATTCCTCACACACACAAAAAGAAGAAAATAAAGCACTCAAATGGATATCTTCTGGTGAACCTAAAATGAGTTAATATCTTTGTTTCTCCTTTTGTCTCCCTTTTCTTGGGTTTCCATGGGAATCTCTATAGAGCAACTAACTACAGCTAAATCTATATGTGCTCTAACACAATCAGTTTCAATTAAAGATTTGGTGCATCTGTTCCTTGTGGCTCACAAAAAGTAGACGTGAATTTATTGAATGCTTAGTATGTACCCAAGATTATGCAAAATCTCTATGGGAAATTCAAAAGCCACAGAATCTCTTGCCTATGTCTTCTTATGGCAATTAGAAATGAAGATAAGCACATGTTCATCAAAATGATGTACAGGAGGAAAGATTCCTTACTCATTGCAAGCTCCATGGCTGAGGCCCCTATAACAAAAGACAATTAACAAGACAAAATTATAACTAAATTTATTTCATATATGTCTTACGTGACACAGTAAACTTCAAAAACGAAGACCCAAAGACCTAGGAAAAACTGTATATGAGATTCCTTACTCATTGCAAGCTCCATGGCTGAGGCCCCTATAACAAAAGACAATTAACAAGGCAAAATTATAACTAAATTTATTTCATATATGTCTTACGTGACACAGTAAACTTCAAAAACGAAGACCCAAAGACCTAGGAAAAACTGTATATTTTTTATGCAGAGTCATGCATAAGTATGATTGGAAGACAAAATGTATCATCTAATGGTAATAAACTGGGAGGAACTTAGAAACACCTGTTTGTTCAGATTCTTCTTGGTTTCTCTTTGTGGCATTCTTTTCCTCCTGGGAAAGGATAGGACACTTGTCACCTGAGGTTCTTCAGAGTAGAAGGAAGAGAGAAGGTCAGAAAGACCTTCCTTCTTCTGAATTTTTCTCAATTTACCTCAGCTTAAAATACTCGATATGTCAAGGTTCCAAATTTTGGGGTAGCATTTCCTACACCCCATGAATAACAAGCATGAGTATCTTAGTTTATCTTTCCTATGCTTCTATTTACACACTCTCCACTACCACATTAATTAAAATGTCTTTCTCCAATTTCAGGAAACTACTAGGCTTTGGGTAGGTGAAAATGGAAGGTAAAATAATAGTATTGTACACAGCCAGTAAGACATTCAGTATCTCAGTCAATGAATATAAATTGAGTAGCTACCATTTGTCAATCACTATGATAGGATTCTAAAGCACGGAAATTAGCATGATAGGAAATGTCCCTTTCTTCAATAAACTAATATGTGACCAAAATAATAATTTTGAAGAATTATAAGGGCTAAAAATAAAACAAAATAATTATTATTATGAAAAAGTAAATAGAGTGAGCTGGGGAGTTGGTGCATCTTTTTCTAGGATGATCAAGCAAGGGAACTTTGAGGAGGTAATATGCGATATGAGGAGTAATTAAAAAATAAACTTCCGTGGAGGAATATGTAAGAAAAGACAGCTAGAAAGAAAACTCACAAAATTTCTGACATGAAGTAAGTTTTGTTTGTTCCAAAAATATGCTGTCCACTAGAGATGTAATGCAAAACACATATGTAATTTTAAGTCTCTAGAAGCTTTATTTAAAAAGTAAAAATAAAGTGGTTAAAGTATATTAATATTTAATATTGTTTTATTTTGTTAAATGTATTCAAAATATTAGCATTTCCTTATGTAATCAATTAAAAAGTAATGAGATATTTTACGTTAATTTTTTTATTCTGTCTTTGAAATATTATATGTATTTTACACTTACAGAACAAATGAATTTAGATTAAAATATTTAAATACAGTCATTGTATATCAGGTGATCAATAGTCATTTGTGACTAGTAGCTACCATATTGGACAGTGCAGTTCTAGAAACTGAAGGAAGCTCACTGTCTCTGGAAGGTGTCTAACAAAGAAAGTTGATCAAGGTGAATTTAGAGCCAAACTTAGTATGTAATCAAGGACGGTCTCCTAGTTAGTGACAATAAATTAGGGCTGTATTTGAATTACAGTACGAAGCCACAAGAGAGTTTTAGGCAGGAGGTTGACATGATAAGATTATGATCACTGCTTTAAAGAGAATCTCTCATGTGCTATGTAGAGAATGGGCTATAGAGGGTGCAAGAGCAGATTTAGGAAAACCAGTCAGGAGACTGTTGCAGTCTTCCTTGGGATACATTGGTGGTATGGACAGGGGGGTATCTGTGGACCTAAGTGGGGAAAATATGCAGATGTGTTTTGGAGGTAAAAGCCCACCAGACTGAATTGTACTGGAGAGATCAGATGTGCCATAAGCATAAAGAGAAAAACTATGAATGATTCTTTCTTTGTCTGCTTGTTTTTTGCGTGTTTGTTCTGTTTTTGCTTTTATTTTTTCTTGCTGGGACGAGTAGTGGATGATGGCAAAATACAATAGCACAAGAAAGATTTGAGGTTATACAGGACAGAAATACAGATTCCCATTTGGTTGTGTAAAGTTTGAAATAACAGATACAATTGAAAAATAATTTGCATTTATATACTCAAATAATGAACTAAAAGAAAGAGAAATAAAGTAAGCCCATTTACAATTGTCATAAAATAGTAAAATACCTAGGGATCAATTTAACTAAGGAGGTGAAAGATCTCTTTAATTTCTGAGGAAATTAAAGAAGACACAAAAAGATGGAAAAATATTCCATGTTCTTGGATTGAAAGAATTAACATTGTGAAAATGTTTATACTACCCAAAGCAGTCTACACATTCAATGCAATCCCCATCAAAATAGCAATGACATTCTTCACAGAAACGGAAAAAAAAAAAAAACTTAACTCTCATACAGAACAACAAAAGACCCAGAATAGCCAAAGCAATACTGAGCAAAAAAAAAAAGTCAATGCAATCCCCATCAAAATAGCAATGACATTCTTCACAGAAACGGAAAAAAAAAAAAAAACTTAACTCTCATACAGAACAACAAAAGACCCAGAATAGCCAAAGCAATACTGAGCAAAAAAAAAAAGAAAAAAAAAAACAAGGCCGAAGGCATAACACTACCTGACTTCAAATTATACTACAAAGCTATTGTAACCAAAACAGCATTTTACTGGCATAAAAATAAACTCTCAGACAAGTGGAGCAGAATTGAGAATCCAGAAATCATCCTCAGGCTTACAGCCATCTGATATTGGACAAAGGCAGCAAAAATCTATATCGGGGAAAAGACTGCCTCTTCAACAATTGGTGCTAGGAAAATTGGCTATCCATATGCAGAATGAAACTATACATGTACTTCTCACCATATGGTAAAATCAACTCAAAATGGATTAAAGACTTAAGTATAAGAAATGAAACTGTAAAATTACTCAGGAAAACTATAGGTGAAACACTTCAGGAACTAGGTCTCAGCACAGAATTTATGAACATGAGCCTGAAAGCACAAGCAGCAAAAAATAAATAAATAAATAAATAAACAAGTTGAACTATATCAAACTCAAAACTTCTGCACAGCAAAGGAAACAATTAACAGAGTGAATGACAACCTACAGAGTGGGAGAAAATTTTTGCTAACTATGAATCTGACAAGGGATTGGCAACCATAACATACAAGGAACTCAAGCAATTGCACAGTAAAAAATAAATAAATAAATAAATAAAATAATCCAATTTAAAAATGGGCAAAGGAGCCGAATAGACATTTTTCAAAGCAAGACATACACATGGCCACCAGGTACATCAAAAAATGGTCAATATTACTAGTCATCAGGGAAATGCAAATTAAAACTACATTGAGATAACACCTCACCTCAGTTAGACTGGCCATAATCAGAAAGATGGTGAATAACAAATGCTGGCCAAGGTGTGGAGAGAAGGGAATGCTCCTGCAGTGTTGTTGGGACTGTAAATTATTGCAGCCACTATGGAAAACAGTATGAGGTTAATCAAACAACTACAGATAGATCTTCCACACAATCCAGCAATCCCTCTTCTGGGTATGTAGCCAGAGCAATGGAAATCATCATGTCAAAGGGATATCTGCACTCCCATGTTCATCACAGCTCTGTTTATAATAGCCAAGACATGGAACTAACCTAAATGTCCATCCATGGATGATTGGATAAGGAAACTGTGGTATATATACACCCTGGAATACTACTCTGCCATAAGAAAGAATGAAATACTCCCATTTGCAACAGCATGGATTTGGAGAAACTTATGTTGAGTGAAATAACCAAAGCACACAGAGATAAATACCGCATGTACTGACTCATAAGTGGAAGCTAAGAGAGAAAGAAGGAAGGAAAGGAAGACCACAATGGTGCATTGAACTTGCAGAGGGAAAGAACATACCTTGGGATACAGAGTAGAGTGTGGGGGGAAAAGGGGAGAGAGAGAGGGAGGTTGGGGATAATTGGGTGGGGATGGGGGTACACTCGCAATTTGTGGTAATGCGCATGCTGCCAGTATGAATCTGGCCTTCATATCTTGTGCATGAGGGGTGACAATCAGCTCTGTATCTCATGAATATTCATAACCAATATAAAAAGAAAATGATGAGTACATGATTTATTTTATTAGTGTGGAATTCAAATTTTGGAGGTGCCCATGTATTGGTATTTAAATTTAAGAGACAGATGAGAAGACAGAAGGAAGGAAAGGGAATGGACAGGAGGGAAGAGGGGAGGGTGGCAGGGAATGACATGCCTATGACAAAATGTAGTAAATTGTTTAGGAGGATAAAAGCAGTTTTCACAGACAGATAATGGCAAAAGCCCAGGTGGAGTGTGACAGAGAGATGGGAGGTGAAAACAGGGAGACAGCAAGTATAAGTGATATTTCAAAGAGTCTGTATAAAAAAGAGAAATAAGGCAGAAACCAGACGGGAGATGTGAGATAAAGAGACAGTTTTTAAAAATGTGTTCATTTCTTTAAGGTTAAAGTCATTAAGATCCTTTTTTATACAAGTGGATGGTCCAGTGCCCAAGAACTTATGATTCAAGACAGGAAGGTATTAATTGCAAGAGTTAAATCCAAGAAGAATCTGAGACTATGCCAAGTTAATCAATTTACCGAAGCTCCCACAGCACATAGTGAAACCAGGATGCAAACCCAACACCAAGGGTCAGGCCCTTGCACTTGTTATACTGCGTGTTATACTGCCTCATGGGGAAGAAAGCTGAGTTTTGGAAATTTAATATCCTTTAAATTCAGTGGTATCAGTCAAGTAAGAGGTGCTCAATTAACCCAGGTATGAGATGATAAAAAGCCAAACTAAGACTAAAATTGTGGGGAGAAGAAAAAGGTTAATGAAAAAGACATGACCAACTAACAAGATCCAAGCTAAGGCAAAGCTGAGCCTCATTAATATGAGAATAAGGAAGAGTCAAAGATGACCCAGGGCTCGTATGTTCCTGTAAATGTGAGAGAAATAGTCTTCATCTACCATGAATTTGACTTTCACACAATGTTCAGTTTAATACATTTCATCACCTTTCATCTAGTTTTTGAATCTGAACTATTTTTCACACCTCAGCTGACTAATGATGATTTTAAGCTATCACTTGGCAACATTGCCCCCTAGCTTTAGGATTTTTGTAAAAACATGTTCAACCCACTAATGTATTTTTTCAAAACACCTTATGTATGAAAGTAAGTTGATCTCTTTAAGTGAAATACTGGCAAAAACAATGAACAGAGAAAAGATCATGTCCATGAGAAAAGATAAGAAGCTATGTTTTAGACAATTCAATTCTCATATGACAGAAGGATATTTAATTGTAAACTTATATACATCCTCAGGAGTCTAGTTCCTATGTAGCACTGCAAGTAATTTTCCACCTTCCCTTTGAAACCTGGGTAGTGATTGCAATCTGCTGACTGAGCTCAGAAGCCAACCTCACCAGTATAGTACAAAGGATCTAGGTCTGTACAAGGCTGGTTATCAACATACATCTCAGGATGGCCAGGATAGCCCAAGAAAATGCAGAAACCTTGAATACTTGCCAGTTTATTTTCACATTTTAAAAACTTTTATTGAAAAATCTCTTAGTGGTAGATTTTGCCAAGATCTCAGAGCTAGTCAGTGGCAAAGCTGGGATTCAATCCAGTTATGGTTTACAGCAAAGCAAGCATGCTTAGCAACAGCATGTTCTGGGCTCCTGTGAAACTGCTTGGATAACTTAAGACAAAAAAATGTTTGAATGCGTCCAGACTTGTAGAGTAGGTTAAAATTTTTTATCTGAAGGTATTCATCTGAAATTAACCAGCTTTAGAGACCTTAGAATATATTTATTTGAAGTAAAGCAATAAAATCAACTGTATATTTTCTAAATTCTACCAACACAAGTAATATTAATGTGACTAAGCCAGCATGGATGCTGACAAATAAATAATATTGGTGAACTGGTTAAATGTCAGTTGCACTGGATCAAATTGTTTTCCTCTGTACACATTTTAAATAGTACTATATAAATGCTCAGTAATTTGATAAAATCAGTGTATCCTATAAATTGGGATAACTTCAAAGATCAATTATTGAATGCTTTCTCTTTCCACCAACTCGGAAGTAAAAAATATTCATGTTCAAGAGATTCCATATGCAATTTGCCTAAGTAATCAAGGGTAGAACACTTTCACTAAGGCTTAGTGCTGAAAGTTAGGTAAAACAGAGGTGCTGTTTAGGAATTTCTGATAGCCATAAAACAAAAATAATGAAAAAATGGTGCAGGCACAGGCAGATAACTAGGACGTGGCAGTAGGAGGTCCCTTCCTGACATAGCATATATTGTACTTTTCATATTTTATATACTGTTATTTGACGGTATTCTATGTTTTTAAATTGAAGAAGTATGAAGAGTATGAAGAGTATGAAACAGATTTGGTTTTGTGCATTTTCAATGGTCCTGTATATTTCCTGGATTTATATTCACCACATCTGCCTTACAGACTGCACACTCTGGGAACAACCATTATCGTGATGTTGGGTATCTTTTTTAATGAATATTCATGATATAAAAAGCTAATTTTCACCCCTCGTGCCCATGATGTGAGGGCCTGATTCATACTGAGAGTATACCCATTACCAGAAATTACTTTTGCACCCTGTGTCCCCCACCCAATTAACCCCCAACCTCCTTCCTCCTGCCCCTTCTCCCCCAATGGAGGTGCACCCTGTGTCCCCCACCCAATTAACCCCCAACCTCCTTCCTCCTGCCCCTTCTCCCCCACTCCATGAGTCCTAAGAATGTTCCCTCCCTCTGTAAGACCAATGCACTACTGTGGTCTTTTTTTCCTTCCTTAATTCTCTCTTAGATCCCACATATGACTGAGCACATGCGGTATTTATCCCTCTGTGCTTTGCTTATTTCACTCAACATAAGTTTCTCCAGGTTCATCCATGTGGTTGCAAATGACAGTATTTCATTCTTTTTTTATGGCAGAGTAGTATTCCAGGGTGTATATATACCACAGTTTCCTTATCCAATCATCCATGGATGGACATTTAGGTTAGTTCCATGTCTTGGCTATTGTAAACAGAGCTGTGATGAACATGGGAGTGCAGATATCCCTTTGACATGATGATTTCCATTGCTCTGGCTACATACCCAGAAGAGGGATTGCTGGATTGTATGGAAGATCTATCTGTAGTTGTTTGATTAACCTCATACTGTTTTCCATAGTGGCTGCAATAATTTACAGTCCCAACAACACTGCAGGAGCATTCCCTTCTCTCCACACCTTGGCCAGCATTTGTTATTCACCATCTTTCTGATTATGGCCAGTCTAACTGAGGTGAGGTGTTATCTCAATGTAGTTTTAATTTGCATTTCCCTGATGACTAGTAATATTGACCATTTTTTGATGTACCTGGTGGCCATGTGTATGTCTTGCTTTGAAAAATGTCTATTCGGCTCCTTTGCCCATTTTTCAATTGGATTATTTTATTTATTTATTTATTTATTTATTTATTTATTACTGTGTAATTGCTTGAGTTCCTTGTATGTTATGGATGCCAATCCCTTGTCAGATGCATAGTTAGCAAAAATTTTCTCCCACTCTGTAGGTTGTCATTCACTCTGTTAATTGTTTCCTTTGCTGTGCAGAAGTTTTGAGTTTGATATAGTTCAACTTGTTTATTTATTTATTTTTTTGCTGCTTGTGCTTTCGGGCTCATGTTCATAAAGTCTGTGCCGAGACCTAGTTCCTGAAGTGTTTCACCTATATTTTCCATTAGTAATTTTACAGTTTCTGGTCTCATACTTAAGTCTCTGGTCCATTTTGAATTGATTTTAGTGTATGGTGAGAGATGCATATATAGTTTCATTCTTCTGCATACGAATATCCATTTTTCCCAGAACCACTTGCTGAAGAGGCAGTCTTTTCCCCAATGTAGATTTTTGTTGCCTTTGTCCAATATCAGATGGCTGTAATTCTGAGGGGTAATTTCTGGGTTTTCAATTCTGTTCCACTGGTCTAAGTGTCTATTTTTATACCAGTACAATGCTGTTTTGGCGACAATAGCTTTGTATTATAAATTGAAGTCAGGTAGTGCTATGCCTCCGGCTTTATTTTTTAATTTTTTAATTTTTTGGCTCAGGATTGCTTTGGCTTTTGGAGGTTTTTTTGTTGTTCTAGTCAGGTAGTGCTATGCCTCCGGCTTTATTTTTTAATTTTTTAATTTTTTGGCTCAGGATTCCTTTGGCTTTTGGAGGTTTTTTTGTTGTTCTATATGAAAGGTAAGATTTTTTTTTTCCATTTCTGTGAAGAATGTCATTGGTATTTTGATGGGGATTGCATTGAACCTGTAGACTGCTTTGGGTAGCATAAACATTTTCACAATGTTAATTCTTCCAATCCAAGAGCACGGAATATCTTTCCATCTGTTTGTGTCTTCTTTAATTTCTTTCAGAAGTGGTTGGTTGTTTTCATTGTACAGGTCTTTCACCTCCTTGGTTAAATTGATCCTTAGGTATCTTATATTTTTTGGTGACAGTTGTAAATGGGCCTACTTCATTTCTCTTTCAGTTAATTCATTGTTTGAGTATATAAAATCTCCTGATTTGGAGGCATTTATTTTGTATCCTGCAACATTACTGAAGTTATTAACCTGCTCTAGGAGTTTTTTGAGAGAGTCTTTAAGTTTTTCTATATATAGTATCATGTCATCTGCAAATAGAAAAAGTTTGACTTCATCTTTTCCAATCTGGATTCCCTTTACTTCTTTCTCTTGCCCAATTGCTGTGGCTAGTACCTCTAGTACTATGTTACATAGAAGTGGTGAGAGTGAGCATCCTTGTCTTGTTCTTGTTCTTAAGGGAAAGGCCTTCAGTTTTTCCCCATTCAGAATGATATGGCAGTGGGGTTCTCATAAATGGCTTTTATTGTGCTGAGATATTTTCCTTCTATACCTAATTTGTTCAGAGTCTTTACCAGGAAGGGATGTTGAATTTTGTCAAATGTTTTTCAGCATCTATTGAGATATCATATGGTCTTTGTCCTTGAGTTTGTTGATGTGATGTATCACATTTACTGACTTTTGTATGTAGAACCATCCTTGTATCCCTGGAATGAATACTACCTGATCATAGTGTATACTTTTTAAAATATGTTGCTAATATGTTTTTTAATATGTTGTTTTCTGATTGCTAATTTTTTTGACGATTTAAGCATCTAGGTTCATCAAGGATATTGGCCTATAATTTTCTTTTTTTGTTGTGTCTTTATCTGGTGTTGGTATCAGTGTTATGTTGGCCTCATAGAATGAGTTTGGGAGGGTAGTGTAGCATCTGTTTCAATTGTTTGTAATAGTTTGATGAGAATTGGTATTAGCTCCTCTTTAAAAGTTTGATAGAATTCAGCTGTAAAACCAACAGGACCTGAACATTTCTTTGCTGGAAGATTGCTAATTACTGCTTCAATCTCCTTGCTCATTATTGGTCTGTTCAGGTTTTCTATCTCTTCTTGGTTCAGTATTGGTAGTTTGTATGTGTCTAGAAACTTATCCATATCTTCCAGATTTTTATATCTGTGTTCACACAGTTGTTTATAATAGTCTCTAATGATTCTTTGTATTTCTGTGGTATTGGTTGTAATGTCTCCTTTTTCATTTCTGATTTTTGTTATTTGGATCTTCTCTCTCTCTCTCTCTCTCTCTCTCTCTCTCTCTCTCTATGTTAACCTGGCTAATAGTTTGTCTATTTTATGTATAAAAAACAACTTTTTGTTTTGTTGATATTTTCTATTGTTTTTTAGGTCTCTGTTTTATTTAGTTCTGCTCTGATCTTAATTATTTTTTTCCGTCTACTACCTTTAGGTTTGGATTGCTGTTGTTTTTCAAGTTATTTGAGGTATAGTATTACATCATTTATTTGAAGTCTTTCCATTCTTTTGATATAAGCATTAATTGCAATAAATTTGCCTCTTAGTACTGCTTTTGCAGTATACCACAGGTTTTATGTAATGTATCTTTATTTTCATTCGTTTCTAGAAATTTTTTGATTTCCTGTTTAATTTCTTCTTGGACCCATAGGTCATTCACAAGCCTATTATTTAGTTTCCATGTATTTGTATAGCTTCCAGAGTTTTGCTTATTGCTTATTTCCAGTTTTAGTCCATTGTCATCTGAAAAGATAGTTGGAATGATCTCAATTTTTTTAAGTTTCTGAGACTAGATTTGTGCCCTATTATGTGGTCCTTCCTGGAGAATTTACCATGAGCTAATGAGAATAAAGTGTATTCTTTAGTTGTTGGGTGAAATGTTCTGTATATATCTGCCAAGTCCAGTTGGTCTAAGGTGTAGATTAAATCGTATGTCCCTTTGTTGACTTATTGCCTGGGAGATCTGTCTCATACAGAGAGAGGGGTGTTCAGAACACCCACTGTTAATGTATTTGGTCCTATTTCTTTCTTTAGGTTTAAGAGTGTTTGCTTTATATATCTGGGTGCTAAGTGTTGGGTGCACACATGTTTTTGATTGTTGTTTTCTAGCTGGATAGATCACTTAATCATTATATAGTGGACTTCTTTGTCTCTTTTTATGTTTTTTGGTTTAAAGTCTATTTTGCCAGATAGAAGAATAGCTACTGCTTGTTTGGGATTTCCATTTGCATGGTATATCATTTTCCATCCCCTGACTTTTAGTCTATGTGTGTGTGTCTCTAAAGGTGAGGTGGTTCTCTTGAAGACAGCATATACTTGGGTCTAGCTTTTTAGTCCAATCAGGCAGTCTGTGTCTTTTGAATGTGGAGTTTAGTCCATTCACATTTAGGTAGTTATTGACAAGTGTTGCTTAGTTCCTATCACTTAATTGCTTCTTGTTTAGATGGTTTAAATATCTGTTGATCATTATTACCCCTTTTATTACTCTTCTTCAATGTTAGTTGGGAATTTAAGATGAGATAATTTAGCTTCTTTCTTTTTCTTCCTGGCATTTTTGTTTTAACAGTGGGTTTTTTTTCTTCCTTGTGTATTTGTGATAGTGTTCACCATTATTCAGATTCCAGATGAATGTCTCCCTTGAGAATTTATTTCAGGGCTGGTCTTGTGGTGGTGAACTCCCACAGCTTTTGTTTGTCAGGAAATACACTATTTCTCCCTCAATTCTGAAGGAGAGCCTTGCTGGTTAAAGAATTCTTGGCTGGATATTTTTTTTCTTTTAGTATATTGAATATATCATTCCAGTTTCTTCAGGCCTGTAGGGTTTCAGTTGAGAAATCTGCTGTTAGTTTGATGGCGGTTCCCCTATAAGTGAACTGATGCTTTTCTCTTGCTGCTTGTAGAATTCTCTCTTTGTCTCTGAGCCTTGCAAATTTAACTATAGTGTGTCTTGGGGAGGATCTTTTTGGATTGAATCTGTTTGGAGACTTTAAGTTTCCTGGATATGAAGGTCTGTATCTCACCCTAAACCTGGGCATTTTTCTGTTCCTATTTCCTTGAATAAGTTTTTAATACATTTTCCTTTCTCCTCCCCTTCAGGAATACCCATGATTCAGATGTTAGAGCACTTGAGGTTCTCTGCTATCTCCCTTAGATTTTCCTCATTATTTTCAATTCTTTTTTTCTTTTTTTTTATTGTCTGCCTGAGTTATTTCAAAAAGACCATCTTCAAGCTCTGAAATTCTTTCTTCTTGCTCTACCCTGCTGCTTAAGCTCTCAGTTGTGTTTTTTATTTCATTGGGTGAATATCTCATTTCTAGAAGTTCTGCTATACTCTTTTTTAAGGTATTAATCTCTTTGTAGATTTCCTCTCATATTCTGAATATTTTTTTTCTTGTTTCATTGTGTTCTTTAATTGAGACTTCCTTTATTTCTTCAAGTTTTCTTAAGATCATTGCTTGGAATTATTTTTCAGACATTTCAAGGAATTCCTGTTCCATGGAGTCTGACTTTGGAGCATTACTGTATTCTTTTGGTGGTGCCATTTCTTCTTGTTTGTTTGTACTTCTAGTATTTTTTTGTTGATGTTTGGTCATTTTGTGGATGGTTTGCTTCTTCTATTACACTGAGGTTGGCTGTGGAGTGGCCCAGGTTGCTACTGTGGGGGTGAATTGTCTTTGCTAGACAGTAGGTGTAGTGGTGGTTATGTTAAACCACCTTGGGTCTTGTTCCAGAATCTGTGGTTGTAGAATGAGCCTCCAGCACCATGCAGTTCTGTGAGCACCCCACAGGATGGTGCTCACCTCTGGGTCCAAGGAGTAGGGCGGGGCTGCCTATAGCCATGTGGTTCTGCTGCTGGGCTCACTTTAGCACTGATTGGGGTGGTGGTCTGATGATCCCCTCCAGGGCCAAGGAGTGGGGAGGGGCTGCCTTTAGCTGTGTGGTTCTCTGTGCTGGGCTCACCTCAGCATGGGTCGGGGGCACAGTCTTGATGTTTGGTGTCTTATGTTGGGACATTAGATGAGGAGGTATTTTCCAACATTATGCTTGTGTAGGGAAAAGATAAAAGCTTAAAGATCCTCAGATAGCTATTATTTAGGAGGTAAAATTCTGTGTCTCACTGTCCCACATTTGAGATGTAATGGTGAAGGTGGGTGGCATGGAGGAGGGGCAATGCTAAGGCAATTTGTTTCTTTGGTTTTATCTTCAGCAGAAATTTTAAAAAATCTATTATTTTATTCTATTTTAGGAGATTAAAGTTGGACTCTCCTGTGTCACCTACTGTCAAGTTGCAGACAACCTCAGGCAATTGTGAGGCTAATGAGGGATGTAGTCATGTCCTTTATATTTTTCTAAGTATTTTCATATCTGTGCACTTGTGGTTGGCACGATTCTCCTAACCCAGCTGTCCTTCTGAGTCACTGTCTCTGCCCCATCTTCTTACATGTGTCATAGCACATTGTAATCAGAGAAAAAAAATCTTGCAATGCTGTTGGAAAAAAAAAAAAAAACAACTAGCGAGTATCCAATTGATAAACAAGTTACATGAAATAGTAAAAATCACATAAATGCCTTGTCTTAAGTTGTTAAGACATTTACATGAAACCCATAACAATATATGTGAAATATTCAGCTTATTTAATCAAAGAAAAAAAAAACAAAAATTCTATTTGACTGTTGCGCACATGTTATACTGTGGGCCAGAATTTACAATGCACATATATAGCTTATACATGACAGCATGTAATGACCATGGAAATATCCAATAAACCAAAATTATCTTTTACATACCTGCTAGGTCATCTGAAACATTTCTCATCAGATTTATTTCTTTAGAGTAAGGTATTGTTCACTGAGGTTGAGTGTAAAAATAAAATGTTTTAGCTAGGAAAGTCATACATCTGAACAGCTGCTGAGTTATATTAGTTTTGCCTAAATAGCCCTATCTCTTAGATGTGACCAGAGCCTTAAGGGAGTAGGATAAGTGATGGATATATGTTAAAATTTGGGAAAGGTTGAGATATGGGGCACACCCTAAAGGGATGGCTGCAAGTAAAGCTCTGCAGTGGAGGAACTTCAAACGAAAGGAAGAAGAGCACCCATTCTGTGCTAGGCTAGGGGTCCTGCACATTACCCACCTGTTGCTCTCAACCACTTCACGTGTCAGAGGACTAGCATCTCCATGGCATGGATTAGGACACTGAAGTACAGGGAAATTAATAAAACAAATAAGTAACAGAGACAAGAATAGAGGTAGAGATGAGAAGCTTTCTTTGGGAAAATCTGCATATCTACATTAAGGTATCATAATCTTAATTATTAATTAAAGAAAGAAAGAAAAAAAAAGAGAGAGGTGGAAGAAAGAAGAGAGAAAAAAGGGGAAAGGAATAAAGGAAAGGGAAAAAAAGAAAAAATACTTCTTAAGGAAAATTAGGATGAAATAAGTAACCATTTATTGATTATGCACACACAGGCTTATATAATTTGTAGTATATCTGTGAAGGCTTACACAATTATCCATAATCATAATGATTATGATCATGATCATAAGCAAAGGGCATCAGATTTAGACTAACACAGCAATTTTAGGTAGTTAGCTGGCCTATGACATTACCAAATATTTCTTGAAATTAGAAAATGTATTTGCTATCCTCTGAGTCTTCTCATGAAAAAATAGTATTTTCCAGTGGTACTGAAACTATCCTACATGTTAATTTTTATGCTTGACTAAACTCATGATTCTACAAGTTTTCAATTATGTTTCTGGAGCAAAAGTTTTTAAAGTGAATTTTCATTTTTTGTCTCATCTGAAGCTTGCTTCTTCATTGAAAGCAGTTAGAAATGAATGTCAGGTTTTGAAACACTGGACCAAATCCCACAGAATCATTTCTTTGTGTAGGAAATACAATAAGTGCCCACTTCTACAGCGTGGTTAGGAATTGGGATGGCTTAGTTAATTGCATGTTCTACTTAGCAGAGGAGATGTATAACCAGAGAGAATTAACAGATGGTTATAAAAATGTACTGTGTGCCTTCAGTCTATTAGTATGGGGTTTACCACATGTTTTTCCATTCATTTAAAATTTATTCATGGAAATATTTTTTGATACTGTGTAAATTAAGCATCTAGCATTCAGAAATTGTTTATAGTGTAGATAAGACTGAGGGTACAGCTTATACCTGAATATATTTCTAAGACTGTGAACTTTTTAACATTTTTGTGTTTATTAAGGTGCCATGATTACCTATTTCTCACCCATGAAATCCATCAGTTGCTATTGTATATATTAGCCAAAGCTGTGTTTTATTCAGAAGATTTCAGGCAGTGGCATTCAGGGTACGTCTACAGGAGCCACTTTCATTTTCAATAATATCATATAATTTTCTTCCCAAATTCCATACCTAACCACATCTATAATGAAGCTGTGGACAAATTCTGTATGTCACTTTCTTTATTTCAGCAACAATTACAAGGAACTGCATGTCAAATATAATCAGCATTCTGTGAGGCTTTCATTTCATTATTTGACTGTATAATACACACATCTGTAGAGTGAGTCATGTTCAGTTACCTGGGGTCATTTTCATTCATGGGTATTTCACAGAGCAGCCATCTTTAAATGCCTAGGGTCCTTGGAAACTCAAGTATAAACGGTTCATTAAAATTTCAATCATCTTACACCTAGTAGCATGTGCCATGTGCTAGATATCCAGTGAAGAAATTCCATAGCACTCTAAAATCCCAGTGTACTCAGCTCTGGGCAACCCTTTCAGCAGAGGCAAACCTCAGCTGACTGCCTTCCTTCAGGGATTAGGGAGAATGAGGCTGTGAGCCTATTCAGTTCCTACTTTTGTAATGGAGGGGAACTACCACAGTGTAGTTTTTATGGTAGAGAAGAGGTGGAATCTCTTCAACAACCACATCCATTCACAGTGTTGTGCAAAGTACAGTTAAGTGACTGGAGAGTTATTACAATTCTATATTTCTTTCTTTTTTTTTTTTTTCCTTTTTTTGTCTTTTTTCGTGACCGGCAATGGGATCACAACCCTTGGTGTTGCATCCGCACCTCGCTCAGCCAGTGAGCGGCCAGTCTGTATGTATTGTACTGTAGCAGTGCGCCACTGGGCCGGCCCTCTATATTTCTTTATATTTAAAGTTGGACTCATTTCTTAGAATAGTGGAATTATAGATAAGTTGATATCCATTTCCTGATTACAACAATCTGAAGATAGGTATAGAAATGTTACAGCAGACTGAGGAATATTACCCTGTGAAGAAATTTAGGTATGGATTCCTCACATTTTCTTGCAATGCATCAAAGCGTAGGGACTCAAGCATCTTCCCTAATGTGTTATATAAACATCTTTTCAGCACAGGTTTTCTCTAAATGAGTGGTTCTATTCCTTTCTTGGATGCATTCCAGAATTTCCTATAACATTGCATAGATCTTCTTATGAGACAAATGTGCATACAAAAGTATATTTGTAATATTGCTTCCATTTCAAGGGGCTCAAGTAGTTATCAAATTCCTTCTTTGTGTCCACAAACTCAGGATTCACAACTACCCAAAGAGGAAAAGAATGTGTTGGCATCAATGAGGAATTAAACCTATAATTACCCAATGCAGGACTAATGTGTTAAAAAGCCCCTAAAATATTTAACTCTCAAATGAGTTCCTGTCTTCTCCCCAGTTTAAGATAGGGCACTCCTTGGGTGTGCTTCTGAAACCCAGGGAAGAAACAGCCTCACTTGAGTTGCATGGGGGAGTGAGATGCCTTATGCGCCCTTGAGACAGCTTGCTCCCCCCACATACAGGAGGAGAACAGGGTAGCTTATGTAACTACTTCTTAAACATTTGCTTCATTTCTGTACTAAATGTACTCATACATGCTGAAGGAATTTAAAGTACTCAGCTGAAATCTGCTGAAAAAATTCGTTTGAAACTGTTTTATTCAGTACTTGCACAGAGTTTTCTCTAGCTCATGATTCAAAATTATTGACTTATATTAAGTGTAGGCAGAATACTTTGAGCAGCAAGAAAATTATTAAGAATTTAAAAATAATACTAAGAACGTACCAGAGGTCATTGTATTTGATCAATGAAAAATTATAAAGGACAATTTGGCCTGTAAAGATATATTTGTGCAATGCATTTTTCTATATGCACAGTCTCCTAATTACTTCACAGGGGGGAGAGAAGCTTCTTTAATGCATTGTCCTCTGCACCTCCTCAACACAAATAGCACACATTTCACACACTCTATGGGGACTGCTTACATGCAGGGAGAAAACTGCTATCCTAAAAAAGGAAGCCCTGAGCTGAGCCAGTCAAGATGTGGAAAAGAATGTTCTGAGATACAGTGTCTTGTTCCTCCCAGGAAGGTCAGAGCAGTCCCTTGGGTCAGTCCATCATGAATTGTGAATGATTACACCTGTTACTTCACTTGGTCCCCCTCACCCACTGTACCCTCTCCCTGAGTTTTAATGTGTAATCCTACTTCCTCTCCCTCACATATGTGTCGCATTAGAATGGATCATTCTTTTTCTTCTCTGCATTCCATCTTTAAAGAACCAGCCCTTCATCACTTCATAGTAAAACAATTAAGTCCTTGTGTTTGTAGTAGCACAAAATCACACTCCCTGCTCATAGGTAAGCATATGACCAAAACCTGGCCAGAGTACACTGTTTTCTGGGTCATAGTGTTTATTTAGAGAAAGGCACATGGTCCAAGCCATAGAGTATCTCCTGTAATTTTGTCACTCCAGGGGGCAGGGAATTTTCTGTTTGATGGGATATGGATATATATGGATGATATAAATTACAAGGCTGAGCAATTTACCACCATAGAGTAATAACTTGTTGGGAATGTGATCAAGTGGAGAAAAGTAGATTAAGATATGCCAGAAAATACACTTTATGACATTACTTGGAAATCTGGGTCTAGCTGTGCCTGAAGCAGTACTTCTCACCCTCTCTAGCTATCTGAGTCAATTTTATTGCTTAAATTACTTTGAATTGCTCTTTGACACTTTTAATTAAAAGAATTATGACTAACACAGATATTGATACCTGAAAGTGAAATATTTTATGATAGAGAAACTCAAATACAGATTTAGCTTGGTCAAGACAAACAGTAGAAGCGCTTCCTCATCTCTTACAGGAAAGTTTATAAACCTCCTTATGTGATAGTAAAGGATATGGTTAAGTTCTTACCTGTTGTATTTTAGGAATAAGGCAATGTAAATAAAGTATCTGGAGCTTTAGGGGCACATTAAAAACAAATGAACAAAACAAACAAAAAAAACATACCTGTTAACTATACTGGAGTTTGCTGGCTGCTTCCTGTAGCCTTTAGTGAGGTCATAGAATAAAGAGATTGGCTTTGTCCCAGAGACTGGCAACCATTACTCCCTTGCTATGATGACATTTTGGAAGTCAAAGGGGATGAAATTTATATGAGCATGACTTACAGGTAAGAAAGCCAAATTATATGACTCCAAGCAAATCAATGAAAGCAAAAGCAGGGAGGAAGGAAAATCAACAAATACTGTATTAGAACCCAGCAGCCAGAGACCAAGAGGAAGCTTCATTCTGCAGGGCTGAGATTAGTGTGAGATGTTGAGGCACTCATTTCAGGCACAAAATTTAAGGAAGTACTAAAAAATTCAGGGAATCAAGAAAAATAATATTTTAATGCAATATTTTTAAAAATCAAAATTAATGCATAAAATTTGTGCTGAACAAAATATCAAAATTTTAAAGACAGGGGCAAACTCAAGTACCCACTGTATACTTCCTGTCCAAAAAAGAAAATAGTGACCTTGTTATTAAGAATCACGGACTTTAATGCAGCCAGGAGTTAAGGGACAGATTAGTGACCTCACTGCCCCAGGCAGGAACACTGAGATAGGTTGCTAAGAGACAGAAACTATCAGAATGAAATTCAGATTTAAGATGAAACTCATCAAGCTTGGGCACTAGTTACCAGTCCAGGGAGGAAGCAGGGAGCAGTCCAACAAAAGTCAGCTGAGATTTTAAGGACATTATTTTGTCAGAGAAACTTCAACCTTGGCAACTTTGCAAAGCCTAAAACAATTCACACATCTCTGATGTGTTTACACAAAAAAGAAGTTGTATACCAAGCAGAGCTCCTCCAGAAATGGAACCACTCCAATAATCTCAGATGCAGTCATGGAGGAAAATGAACAGGAGACACCTTGCAAGAGTTGCAGAAGGGAGGCAGACTGACCAAGAAATTGGCTCACCTGTACTGAACTATGGCCTCTGGTTCCTGTCTGGCAGGAGTGATATGTGCTCTACCTCAAAGGCCACTGTATGCTGTTTATTCTTCTCCTTT
Source organism: Galeopterus variegatus (assembly GCF_000696425.1). Classification (NCBI taxonomy): domain Eukaryota; kingdom Metazoa; phylum Chordata; class Mammalia; order Dermoptera; family Cynocephalidae; genus Galeopterus; species Galeopterus variegatus. The sequence continues at coordinate 154,992 of NW_007730249.1, read as the reverse complement.
TTTATAAGAAAATGTTCATTCCATGTGTTTATCCTATTCTACTAGCTTAATTTTAGACTTGATATTTGGGTGCTGTTTAGATTTATCATGTAGCTACAGATTCCACGTGTGTTTAGGGCAACATTCAAACTGAATAAAAATGAGCATACAGGATCCTAATCTTGGAGCCGGGTGCAAAAATTGAGCAAAACTTTGAGTTATCAACCTTTGGAAAAAATGTAAATGTGTTTTCATTATTATGTGGGGTAGTTGTATTATGTTAGAACTGGCATCTTTCTAAAAATAGTGTATATATTAGAAGAAAAAAATGTCTGGGTAGTTGTATTATGTTAGAACTGGCATCTTTCTAAAAATAGTGTATATATTAGAAGAAAATAATGTCTTCTAATAGTGTATATATTAGAAGAAAATAATGCCCCGTAGGCTACTATGGGGTTAACCTAGTAGACATTTATTTTTTATATCAGATCTCTTTCACACCTATATTATATTAATTTTCATGTTCTTTGGCCTCCTCATGAGACAACTGACTGATTTAACACACCTATATTATATTAATTTTCATGTTCTTTGGCCTCCTCATGAGACAACTGACTGATTTAACACACCTATATTATATTAATTTTCATGTTCTTTGGCCTCCTCATGAGACAACTGACTGATTTAACACACCTATATTATATTAATTTTCATGTTCTTTGGCCTCCTCATGAGACAACTGACTGATTTAACACACCTATATTATATTAATTTTCATGTTCTTTGGCCTCCTCATGAGACAACTGACTGATTTAACACACCTATATTATATTAATTTTCATGTTCTTTGGCCTCCTCATGAGACAACTGACTGATTTAACACACCTATATTATATTAATTTTCATGTTCTTTGGCCTCCTCATGAGACAACTGACTGATTTAACACACCTATATTATATTAATTTTCATGTTCTTTGGCCTCCTCATGAGACAACTGACTGATTTAACACACCTATATTATATTAATTTTCATGTTCTTTGGCCTCCTCATGAGACAACTGACTGATTTAACACACCTATATTATATTAATTTTCATGTTCTTTGGCCTCCTCATGAGACAACTGACTGATTTAACACAAATTCTGTTCTCAGCACATTTAGGCAAATGTCTCTGACCCAGCTCTTCAGCAATTTTCTACTTAAGAATGTTCAACTATGTGTTTATTTTATAGATCCTGTTTTTTTTTTTTTGTTATTTGCAAAATGAAAGCTACTCACCATAAGTACTTTATTTTCACTGTGCTTCCAGCTAAATCCTGCACAGTAAAACAAATTAAGCAGATGGCAGACTTAAATGTAAAAAAATGTATGAAGAAATCTTAGCACAAATTAGAATATAGGATAGACTACATTGAAGTAAGATGAATCAGAGGCTAAAGTCACAGAACATTTTAAACCGTTTAGCTTCACTGAAGTTGTATGAATGATCCAGGGCAGTAACTGAAAGTACCCTCCCACGGCAAGTATGCCTTCATAATGCTTAATTTCCAAATTAGTCAAACGCCTTATTATGTGACTTTCTTGTCTCATGAGGGCATGCACATTACCACTGCCATCTTTCTTTCTTTCCAAAGTAAAATGTTCACAATGTCAATCAGCATGGGGAAGGTACAAAGGACAGAGGTTTATGTGGTTTAATATCAGTAATTCCCATGGAGAGTCCAGATTAAAAAGAAAATAAATTCTCATTTGCTGTCCATTACTAGTTTCCCCAAATTCTACTACTAAGGAGCACACATTCACTGTAAAATTTTGAGCACTGTTAAAATGCAAATCTTCGTGGGAGCATTCAATCTCATGAGTCATTTTCAATTATGAGTAAATGAAACTAGCAGATCATTTCCTAAGAACAGATTTAGGGTGAGGAGAAAGGAAGAGGAGTAAGCATAAAGCTACCAGAGACATGGGTTAAGGAAGAAAAAGGCTCAAAACTCAAGTTTCTAATGTGGGAGAGTTCTAAAGTCAAAATATGGCTCAAAATATTTTCCTAGGGCTAGTCTTGATTTTTATCTATTTAAAGATGTTTTGTTTAAACAGCAGTAATGCTATTCTGATTCAATTTAAGGAAAAAAAGAAGGCAAAATCAAAGAAACTAGAATTTATTAAGTGCCTATTATATACCAAGTATTTTATTTTATTTAAAAATTGCAACTTTTTGAGTTATTTCCATGGATTCTGCTTTACATATGAAGACAATTTCCTTTTCCATCCGTGAAGTGTTACTTTACTTGATAAAGGTCACACCTCTAATATGTAGTGTAGAAGAGAGATTCTGACTCCAGTCTCTGCAGAACTTGGGTCCTATCCACACACCAAAAAGCAATGGCTATCTGCTTTCAACCCCCCTAACTGCATGATAACATTTTTAAATCATTAAACAGGGAAAGATACATAATTTCATCCCATAAATGACAGCACTAAACATCATGAGGCCAATAAGTATGGCAATGGTAACTAATTACTAATATTAGTAACTGGTATCTTTGGCTGTAATCAGGAAGAGATAATAAGAGAAAGATGGAAGGATTGCTGGAAACAGGGAAAGAGGACATAGCCAAGGGGACATGAAAGGCAACTTGAACTAACTTGTAATTGTACCCAGTTGCCATTGGGATTCACTTGAGTGCTCATGTAATTTCCACAAACCCAAGACTCTCTTATGACACAGCATATTAATCTAAAGACATAAAGGGAATGATGTTCAATAAAGACTTTCAAAACTCTCTCAAGATAATTTTATGGTAAACAAGGAAAAAAATATTCCAGTAAGGCACTTTTTAAATATCTGCTGAAAGTATTTTATTTTTATAATGTTGAAATTCAGGCATGTCATACCCAGTCTTTCTTCTCTGTTATTAAAATTGCTTGACATTCTATGATCTGGAGCAAGTAGCAATGCACAATTAGACTGGTCTCCTTTTGTGACTCAGAGTTTGGGTGGAGCAAGAAGCATTATCTCTGAAGTATAATTTACAAAGAAAGTCTGCGTGGGCATGCTTAGGTAAATGAAAAACTACCTTTTAAGTGTTTATATTACAGGAAAAAATGTCTCTAATAATTTAGATTAATGACAAAAATGCCTCTAGAAGATTGGAATAAAAGGAAAGCATTATAAGAAGCAGGAGGGAAGAGCCATATGAATAGTTACACAGAAAAGAAACTGTTTCCTTGGGAAGTTTGTACAGGAACATATTTTAAACCAATTTAAGACAAAAATATAACTCCTTAGTTTATATGTGAATGTTTGAATAGCCAAAGCCAGGAATACAGAGAAACCCTATTTTCTGTCGAATGGTACAAATTACCATATGTATCATCTATAGCAACTGAAGTCATTAGCTTATTAAACAGGATGTTTTCTTACAATATAACTCCTTAGTTTATATGTGAATGTTTGAATAGCCAAAGCCAGGAATACAGAGAAACTCTATTTTCTGTCGAATGGTACAAATTACCATATGTATCATCTATAGCAACTGAAGTCATTAGCTTATTAAACAGGATGTTTTCTTATAGATTATGCATTCTAAATAGTAGTGATACATTTCTTTTAAAAATACAATTATATTTCTGAGTTTTATGTTTAATATGTAAAATATCAAGCTTTTATAAAAATTTAAACTTTCTTTTCAGAAGAAGCAGTAATTTTCTCTCTGGTATATATTAGGAACAATAATATTTTCAGAGCCCATTGAGAGGAGAAATTCTTCTGTGGACAGTTCTTCCCCACCTTCTTCAGGCTCCTCTAACTCCCCTCACTTCCTCCTTCTCACCCGCCTCCATTTGTACATAGGTTCAAAGATACACAGGATTACACGTAGAAGTGTGTAGTTAAGACCACCTTTTAAAAGCCCACTGACTCTGCCAATTTATTATATTTTTAAAAATTTGAGCAGCATTTCTGAGCAGAAAGTAGGAGAAGCTGCTAAGCATCCTGAAGAATGGACCCTTAAAATCTGCTTCAGAAAAGACCCACAAACAGGACCAGGTGAGCTCAATCATTTGTGAATGAAGAATGGGCTTGTGAGGTGTCTTTAAACTCTGAAAAAACAAATAGATACATCACATTATTAAAAATATAAAGGAAGACTCATTCTACTAACAATGTAAGTTCAGTACAGCACTTCAAGTGTTATAGTTGCTCAATAAATTTTTAGCTCCCTCTGTTGATCATTTTTACCACTAGAATGTAAAGGAAAACATGAAGGAACTTCTACTTTGAATTTAATTCTGTGCAACAAGGAGGAAATTGGAAATAGAAAAGTTTAAAGAAAATTCTACTGTTCTTTCACAATTAAATATAGTATGTATTTTACAAACAAATAACTTTAGCTATATACAATATTTATCTTTTTCTCGAAGGTGACAAAAACTTTTAATGAATTTTAACTCCTCACTGAATACTTTACTACCTTCTTTTCTAAATTTCTTTCTTTTCTTGTTTGGAAATTCGGTTCCAAATTTTTTTTATATAAGATAAATTGTTTTCTTATAACCAATGTAATTACATGTGACAATATTATTTGCTTCCCACAGTGTTTTATTTTTCTGTTTCTTCAACCACCTAATTTATTTCTCTGTGTTCAGAATTCTTATTGTTAAAATACATCTTTTGGAATTTATTTTTGTGATGGTGTGTGAAACATAAACTCTCTTATCCTTTGTCTAAAATCATCTTTGTTTTTCTTAACTTTTTGATGATATTTTAGCTGAGTATAGAATCATAGGTTGCCAATTACTACGCCTCAGCACTGTCTTTGGGAGTGTATTGTTGTTTGTAGTAAGTATTTTGTAAACTTAGTCTTCATATTTTGAAAATAATAATGCACCTTTATCTATTTTTAATATTTTTTAGCTATGTCTTAAGTTTCTTTATAATAGGTACCATTGCCTCCAGTGCAATAATATTCTTCTACACAGAATGATCTATCTAAAATGCAGTATAGTTATATCATGATATTGCTTAAAATCCTGCAAAATCTTCACCCTCCCCCCATACATTATATACATGATAAAATCCAAATTTCTCAGGAAAGCATGCTGGTTGATGCCAATCTCCATAGCCTTATCTCCCACCATACCAGGATTACATCTTATGCCCTAAACACATAAAAATGCTTTTAATTCACTGAATTTCCCATGTTGAGTTTAGGTTGTAAGCCTTTATTTATTCTGTTCCTACTGCTAAAATGTCCCAACTCTCATTCCCTACTTTGACTTTAACTAGTTAATTATTTTTTTAACACTTAAGACTTAATTAGAGCCTTATCTCTTCCACAAAGCCTCCCCTGATGCCACCAGTGTGAGGTAAGTGTGCTTCAACTTTGCTCCAATAATACTTCATTAATGTGCCTGATTCTCACAGTGGATCTTAAGTACCTTGATGTCAGGGGCTATCTCTACACATTTCTAGTCCCCATCATGCCATATGTTACTGTGCTCTTAGAGGATGCTCAGTATATGTTTTCTGAATATTGGAAAAAAATAAGAAAAGATGGAATATAATATAGAATGAATAATATTCTAATTCCACTGACACACACACATCTCACTTAACATCCAAATGTCAACTTCGATCCCCTCTTTTACATTAATTTACTAACTCTAGAATACTCACAAGCATCTAAACACTTAATAAGGTCAATAATCCAAGATTAGAAAAAGGAAAAGTAGTGCTCTTCCCTCCTCACAGGGAGAGAGAGTATATGAAAGTACACATTGCAATTTCTCTATTTCTACATAGCAAGAGAACCCACAGTTATTTTCTGCAAAGAATTTAAAATAGGCAATACTACTGAAAGCCTCAAGACAAAATTATTTAACTCAATTAGACTCAATATAAATTTTTATGGAAGGATGTATATAAAAATGAAAGAAATAGGTAAGTGATATTAAATTGGCATATAAAATTGACCCAACTACTTTCAAGTAAAACAGCCATGTTAAAAGTTGATGAACCTTTTTGGCATTGTTTATGTGGACAACCATATGAGTGTTTTAAAGATCCAGTAGATTTTAACTTACCTTTACATAATTAAGAAAACATATTAACATTGCCCCTGGTCACTGTGTGATATAAATTCCCTTTCTTTTATATTCATTTCATTTATTAATCTTTTTAATTCACTCATTCAGCAAATGCTTAATAAGTGTAGTCCTGTACCACATCATGACATTTTAGTTAGTGGAACTGGATATATGACAGTAGTTACATATGATTTTAATGGAGTACAAATAGTCTTATTGTCTAGGGGCATCATAGCCCTCATAATGTAGAGTAATGCATTACTCACGCAGGAGCAAAAGGCTACACCATATACCTGGATGTGTAGTAGGTTTGTGTAAGTACACTCTGTGATGATTGCACAATGATTAAATCACCTAATGATGCACTTCTCAGAATGTATCCCCATTGTTAAGCAACACATGACTGTAGCTACTAAGTCCTAAGTCCATGTTAGACAATGTGAATACAATAGCAAGTCAATCAGTAAGCAAGGAAAATTCTTGAGGATATAGCCTAGACATTAGGGTAAGTATGCCATTAAAAATAATGTGTAATGATCTAATAAAGAAAGTACAGGGTTTATGAGAACAGTTCTTCAACAAGGTTTATTTTCAGTCTAATAAGGGCCAAGTATTATGATAAGCATGTGGAAGAAACACTTAACATAGCCTAATGGGTATGAAGGGCAAATTCCTTGAAAAAATTATGTTAAAAATTGTGCCAAAAATGTAAAGTAAGAAATCACCAGAGATTGAAAGAGCATTTCAAGAAGAAGGAATAGAGGGGCAAGCTTGGATGAGAGATGGCATCATGAAGTCAAGACACTGACTTCAGAATGCCCGGGGCTGATAACATAAGTGAGGGAGGAGATAATTTGTGGGGGAGGAAGTGTAGAATGCAGTTACAGAATGAGGCAGGGCAAGAAAATAAGTCTACTTTGTGAGGACAATAAAAGAAAGCAAAAGTTGAGAAATTAATGACTTGCTCAAGGTCAAGGATGCAGCTACAGAATGAGGCAGGGCAAGAAAATAAGTCTACTTTGTGAGGACAGTAAAAGAAAGCAAAAGTTGAGAAATTAATGACTTGCTCAAGGTCAAGGATGTGTGCATATTAGAATCCTAGTCACCTGTCTCTCAATCTAAATGTATGAGGGCACTTGAAAAAGTTCAGGGAAAAGTAGAATAAAAAGATAATACTAATCTTTTCACAAACTTTTTGATGTACCCTAATATTCGAGAGTCAATACAGGAGAGTGACTATGGATCATCACTCACAGTTAAACTGAATAGGTTCAAATTTGGCTTGCACAATTACTAGTTATTTAGCCATAGGGAGGATAATTAAACTCTCTATACTTAAGCTTTAGCATCTCCAAATTGTATACTGATAATTGATCTCAAGGCCTATCTCTACACATTTCTACTCCCCATCATGTCCTCTGGTACTCTGCATTTAGAAGATGCTCAGTATAAATTTTCTGAATATTGGAAATAATTAAGTAAAAGAAGATAATACTAATAGTATGTACTATTATAGTACTAACTATATATGAGAATTGTAGTAGCTAGTTTCCAAAGATGACCCTTCTCTCACCAGTGAACTATCCTCCAGCTATTTTTACCCTGGCATAAAACTCTCCCTTTGAATCTGGGTTGGCCCTATGATTTACTTTTTCGCCAATTGAATGTAACAAAAGTGAGCAGTTTTATTTCATAAGCAGATTGCAAAAAGCTGTGAATTTCTGTTTAGGTTACCTGTAATGCTCAGTCTTAAGGCATTCTCACTTGCCACTCAGATGCCATCTTTTGAGAAATCAAAGTCACATGGAGAAGCCATGTGTGGTTTCTCTGGTCAAGAGTCCCCCTTGAGCTCCTAGCAGATAGCCAACATCAACAGTCGGCTGCAGGTGTGAGCCGTCTGGGACAATCAGACCAGTCTAGAATTCAGACTGCAGTCACATGAAAGTCTTTAACTGATAACCTCCCAGATGAATCTAGTTAACCCAAAAAAGCATAAGAGGTCATAATTAATTATTGGTCATCCTTGTCAATTATTTTTAAAAATATTTGTACATATTTACTTGATATTAAATCAAATATTAGACTAAAATTTTTGTTATCATTATAAAATAGCTAACTATTTGTCAACTCCTAAAAATAATCCCTCCTTCTTAGAGAATCACCTCTCCTATGTTCCAATAAAAATAGTTCTCATTTGGCATTGAGAAATTAACTAATGTTAGGCTATTTCTTCCAATTGTAGGAACTTTGTATCTTGTCTAGAGTGGAAAGATTATTATATGTTCTATCTCATGAAAATTTATTTTTATACATATTTTTATTTACTATTTTCACCATACATTTTGAAAATTCAATTATTAACTCATGCCCAGTGCAGAAAAGACAAAAGTTTTAATCCTACTACAATTATTATTTCATCAAGATAAAAGTATTTACAATTTGTTATATTCCCTTTTAGTTGCATACACAATATTGTTTTTACAAAATGTTATACTATACTGTTTGAGTTCATCTTGCAATATGTGATGAACTTTTTTCACCTCTTCCATAACATTATTTTCTTCCCTTAGAATTTTTTGTTCACCCAATTCGTATTCTTAGGCATTTAGGTTCTTCCAAAGCTTCATATCTATGATGTCTGTGTTTATGTTAAAAACAATCTTTCATTTCTGATGGTATTATATGAAACAACCATTTTCCTCCATCTTCACAAACATTAAGTGCAAAATATTAAATTACCAATCTTTGACACCTTGTATATGGTTATTGGCCCTTTCAATGTAAATATCTCTTTATGTTCTTGGTCATTATTTCTACAGTGATATCCATCCTTTTCTGGATCATTTTTAAAGATCTAACACATTTTTGGTGTTACCTTTTTGTGGAAAATGTTTCAAATATTTTTCTAATATTTCACTTTTATTTTTAATTTTGGTGTTTTTTTTTTTTTTAACACACACAAGTGTTTAATTCTAGGTAGTCAAACATATTTATGTTTTAGTTAACCTTATAAGTTTCTTGCCTGTGCAGACAGTTTTAACTCTCTGAATTACAGTTATTTCGGTGGATTCAATGTGGATATAGAAGATCTTGAAAGTATTAACCTTATGCATCCAAATGATCCCAGGTTTTTCATATTTTGAGCAGAATCATATCCTTTTACATCCAAATAAAATAATTCAAGTTCCTCATTTATCACATTATACAAATCTAGCTTCTTTTCAAGTCTTGATCAATGTCTTTAAAAATTTTACACATCCTATTTGTAGCTTGTCCTATTTTACAATGGACATATGTGAGAAATTCTTTTTGTCTGTCTTTACTGCTGTCATCTCCTGTATTAGTTTATCCCCAAATATGGATGATAGTACCTCCCTATCCTTGCCAAAGAAGTGTTAAATAAGGTTTCTAATTTGAAGAAACTTTAATAAAATAGTATAGTGGCATTTAATACTAGATATTATTTACCCGATTTTTTATTGGATAGTGTTGTTTCTCTAAGAACCACTACTAGAGCTGTGTCTCTTCCGAGCTCAAGGTTGGCACAATGTGAATCCTCCCTTCACAGTTAAAAATTCTCTCTCTCTCTCTCTCTCTCTCTCTCTCTCTCTCTTCCTCCCTCCCTCTCCTATGTTTGGGGATTTACTCATACCCCCTGCTTTTAAAGGGTATTCAAGATTAATTAATCTCTAAATTATGAGTCCTGAAAAGATTTTGCCCTATCTTCAATAAATTTCCTTTTATGCATAATATTAAAGGCATATTTATATTATCAGTAGATATTTTGGTTGTAAATAGCAGAAATGAGAAAATCAAACTAAGCTTATACAAAAGATAATTCATGCTAAACCTCATGTTCCCATGGGGAGAGCAAGGATCTATGCAGCAGTTGGACCTAAAGAATGGAACGCTGCTGAGATTCTCTTTCCTCCTCACCCGCCTTTGCCAACACATGCAGGCCACTCTATCTCTCCACTTCCTAACATGTTGGCTTCAGTTTTTCTTACTGTAGTCCAGCATCCTCTACATAGTAGACATAGAGCTACCAACATTTTCTTTGGTTCCCACATCAAACCTTAACCACCAGAAAGGGATGAAAACAGATTCCTGCAACTCAATTTGAATCCCTTCCTATAATTTTAAAATGACCATTTTGTCCCTAATCAGCAATTATGGGCATAAATATTACATAATATCTTTGCTTACCCCCCCAAAAAAACTTTGCAAAGAAAAAATATGTACATTTTATACTTAAGTCAATCAGAGAGAAAAATCTGAGAAATTAGGGGATTCTAAGGATCCATCCAACTCTGATTTTCTAGGGACATCAGCAACTTCTTCCTTCTTGGACCTTCTTCAGACCTTTATTCCTAGTCACCTTAAGATTCTGTTAACTTTTTTTTTCAGCCTAGAGTTGATTTTCTCTGCATAGAATATATAATGAGTATCATGGCATTATAGTACAAAAAGAGAGAACATGTGCTACTGGCTAAGAATATAAACTTGGGAGATAGTTTGCCTGGGTCAAAATTCTAGATTTGCCACTTGTGAGCTACGTGACTTGGGAAATCACTGAATCTCTAATCAGTCATTCCTCATCTGTAAAATGGAGATAATAATATTACTTGGCATATAGGGTTTTTTATTTGGTTCTTAAATAACCTCCGTAAAGCACTTAGAACATTGCCTGACATATTAAGACTTAAAAGGAAATAAATGTATTATTTTTAGTTATCAAATCTTACAGGTATCAAAACAATGTCAAGATTTTTTTTTTTTCTGAACAAGGTACAAATTCCAAACTGTAACACTTCAAAGGTGATTGAAATTCTTCTTTTGTCTTATTCCATTTGATTTTCCTTTTGAAGCATAAATTTAACATGTTTCATTACAAATCTTGGATATATATTGGATATATAATGGAAATAATTTTAGAGCCTGGTAAACAAAGAATTTCCCACATGTACTTTCTTCACCTCCCACTCCCAAACCAAGCATAAAAATTATCATAGGGACAATAATTATTTCCTCATGGAAAACTGATTAGTGTTGATTTGATCAGTGGTTTGCAGATCAGCTGTGTTGTGTTTTGGTATCTTAAGTATTCTTGTCTTATGTTGACTCTGATCCCCAGTTAGACAAAAAAATAAAAAAATAAATAAAGATTAACTATGCTTGCCACCAAATATCAAGAATCTATGTTTTAATGACCCTGACCTAAACACTATGCTAACAACAACAACATATATGAAGGTACCATAGGGGAATATTACAATTCTTAGAACTTCAGCAGGTTTCTATTCTCTAGTAGCACATCTTGCTTAAACTAAAGGAACTTACTGTCTAATCACATTTAGTTAAACCAAGGTCAGTAACACTTCTTAAGGTTCATAAATAGTGATGTGTTGAAGTTACATGTTTTCAACTTTCTCTTGCCCCCAGGTAAGAAGCTGAAAACCTTTTTCAGCATCCTTCATATATCTCAATAAAATTAACTGCCTTTGTGAATTCATAGAATGACTTTTATTTATCACTATTTAAACTTCCACAAAAAACGCTTACATCCCTTAATTTTAAGTGGTACTTCACATAAGAAAAAAATGATTATCTATCTTTTAGAAATGGTATATAAGAAAGTTCTCATGATTTTGTTTATCCCCAAAACCAATGTTTACCTTTGCCAACTTTCTAATTTGCTCATCCTGAAGCAACTATGAATATGCTAGGTTCATGAAACAGAGTGATACATTTTTTCACACACGGTTCATCCAGGAAAGAGAAGCAATTTTAGAACTTCCATAAGGAGATTTTTAACACAGAGAGCTGGTTACATTTGTGGTGAAATAACTGTAAAGTCAAACAAAGGATGATGAGGGACTTTAGAAACTGCAACAGCAGAAAGCCACTATCAGCCTCAGGGCTAGAGAAGCAAAAAAAGGAAGTGATTATATAACCAGAGGTGTTATACATACATATATATATATATATATATGTGTGTATATATATATGTATAACACTGATTATATAATCAGAGGTGTTCTGCACCTCTGATTAACCAATCTTACCCAGAAATCAGAGGGCAATAGAGCCTGGGAAATGTGGTTCCCCATGTTACAGACCAGAGCAGAGAAAATAAAATGGAGCTGGGAATAAATACGCAGTTACATAGGTAGTATACAAATTGAAGAAAGCTCTAGTCTGTGTGATGTTCAAACCATTAGTTTCAACACAACTGAGCTTTCAAAAAGATTAACTTACATCGCCCACCCAAATGTACAGATGCAGAATATCTAAATGTGGTCTCAGGCCTTTGTGTTATAGCATTTACATTAACATGTTATCAGATGAGTTTACAGTCAAACTTCATCTTCTCTCTCTCTGTTTTACTTGACGCTGTAACATTTTGAGATGATAATGTTCACATAGGTCAGCATGTCTGAAAATCAAAACAGTCTATTAAACCTTCTGGAAGATTTACTAGCTAGAATAAAGCATATGGTTTCTATTTTTGCATGGCATCAAGAAAATAGTAGAGATACCCAATGAGTATAAATGGGCACCACCTGAGTTTTCTTTGTTTTGTAAGATGGCATCTAAGGGTCAGTCTGAGTTATGGTAACCAGCTCTGATTGGATGTAGTACCAATGATTCTGGTCATAGAACTATACAAAGAAATATGTCTGAAGAATCTGGTCCTCTCTCTGTACTGATGGTAGCAAAAAATAAACTGCTTAGCAAATCTTTTTTCCCTTATCCACAAGATGCAGTTCTCCCCTGTCACTTTAGAGAAACAATTTTCTCTTGTCTTCTGTCTGCTATGAATAGATTTGAAGAATACAATGTTGTTAGCTGAAATATTCTATTCAGTTTGACACAGTGAATTTGCTCTATTATTGTCTATCTTAACTCATATTTGCTTACTCTTCCAAACCAGTTTCTTAACTTTCCACAGTTAGATAAGCTTTCTGCCTAGTATTTATGTTGCTCATTGAATTGTTTCATTAACTTCAGTGCTTTGCACATCTTTCCTTGTTAGTTGCTCCCATAATGACTTTGAATAATAGTTTCAGCATTCCAGTGTGCTTTTAAAAATTCCATTGCTTGCAATGATTTTAATACAAACAGAGACAATATAGCTTAGCAATTAGTAATTTTCTCTTTTGGCTGCTCAAAATTTGTGTAATTATAAAAATTGGAAATATGTTCTGTAGAAAATATTTAATAACTTCGCTATGTACAGTGTTAAGTTTTGATGCCTTCACTCTTTATTAAACAATTATATTTAGTTTAGGAAACTGCAATGAGGAGGGACAGAGAAAACTGTATCTTAGAATTTTTATCTTACAAATAAAAATATAACACATAACAGCCAAATAAACAACAGTGTGTTTAATGTAAATTAACCATTTTTGTGACTTTATTGGTAATCAAAGACATATTTTGCACAAACACATCCCAAAATATCTTACATTATTACATTTTACAGCTGGCATGCAAACAAAGTTTTTGATGGAAAAAATAAAGAAAACACATAAATATTTTTACATATATTCTCAAAATTTCTAGTAAATAAATACATAAGCTGAATTTAGAAGGTCTGTAGTCTCATTATGGAAATTCCCAGTAAATTCTCCCTGTATTGAGTTCTGGTTTTCAAGAAAAGGACAGATAGTAGGAGAATATCCATTGAGGTAGGAGGCACCATTAAGGAGATAAACCTGGGAAGGGATTTATGGATGTCAGCCTGAAGCTCCAAGAGGAGAAACAGAGTCATAAAGCAGAGAATGAGTTGCATGTAACAAAGCGTCCCAAAGGCTCTTAAGATTCAAACTGTAGAGACAAAGAGAATAAAGGAATAGAAATAGAGTAACTAGACCTGAGGCCATTGCATTCTAAATGAGGATCAATCATGTTCAACAACTGGGGGGAAGAAAAATTTTAAATTAGGGTTCTAAACATCATGTGCTGTGACTCTCCTTTTAAGCACTTCTTGGTGATAGCACAAAGATGGAAGAAAAGGAACAGTAGAAAATAGAAGGTGATGTAGGGACTAAGAAAGACACATGGCAGAGGTTGTGGGGATGTTGCAAAGTAACTAATAAGACAAAAAAAATGTCTCTGTGCGATAAAAAGCTTTAAATTTCTCTTTGAAACGTGATATGCTTTTGTTATAGAATACTGTGCTCTGGCTGCAATTCAAACTATTTTAGGCATCAGTCTGGAAGTTCCTTTTGATAATGCTATCTCTTTCAGAGAGTTTGTAAATATAGAGCTCACTGAAGACAATCTTCCCAGCTTAGACAGACACAGCAATATTTGTAAATAGGCTAGCCCCAGGATATTTGTTTGTAAAGAGAAATAAATTTTAGTCTGTTCTTTTCACACACTGTTGTCCTTTCAGCACCTCATACAATCTGTTTCATATAGAAAGACCTCAATCGATTGTGTAGAATTGAATTAAAGGGGGTGGAAAATTATTTAATCTCTGGGATCCTCTACCTTCGTGGGAATTGACATTGACATTGAGATCTTGTCCCCTACCAATTATTTTTGTATCTCCCTCTACCTAGCACAGGGCCTGTTGTGTAGTTGTAGTTGTCTCTCAATGCATGCAAATTTCACACTTAATTCTAATTGGAAAAATACAGTCATGTGATTTTCACATTTCTAACTCTGTCTTTCTCCTTTTTCATGTATTTTTTTCATACAAATGGGATAAGGAAATACAGCTACTACAAAAGTAAAAGGAAACCAGAGAAAAGAAACCCTTCTCTATCTATTTTTTTCCCCCCTATCAGATAGTTAATTAACAGAAAAAATGGCATGGAAAGCACATATTTTTTTCCTTAAAATAATGTATGCACATGGAAAATAAAATATCAATTGGTCCTATGGATATAGAATAAAAACATTTTTTCCACCACTTTCCGGTCTCCTAGCTCTCCTCAAGAAGCAATGATCGGTGCCAGTCTCTTGCATATAATAATTACAGTCATGAAGTCCTATCTCATTGCTTTTAATGACTACTGTTATAGATTTGGTGCCCCCCTCAACCTCATTGAGGCTTAATCCCCACTGTTAACTGTTGAGGGTGGGAAATCCCATTATGGCAATTGCAATAGGGGGCCTTGAAGAGGTGATTAGATTATAGGACCATGGTAGTGAATGGATTAATAATGGTGGTCAGAGGAATGGTTCTGAGGGCTTTATAAAAGGGGAGCATGAAGAGTCTGTCCCTCTCTCTGCTCCACCATTTTCTGCCAGGTGAGACCCCTGCATTGCTGTAAAGCCATCATCAAGACCCTCACTAGATATGATCCCTGGACTTTGGACTTCCCAGCCTCAGAAACTGTGAGCAACAAATCTCATTTTCTTTATAAATCACCCAGTGCCAGGTATTTTGTTATAAGCAACAGAGATGGACTAATACATAAAATTGGAACCAGAGAAGTGGGGTGTTGCTTATAACAAATACTTGAAAATGTGGAAGTGGATATGGAACTGGGTGTTGAGGAGAGGCTGGAGGAATTTAGAGGAACAGGCTAGATAAAACCTAGATGCTGGTGAAAGTTTAGAGGACAAGAAAACCAGAGAAAGTTTGGAATGTTTTAGAGACTGGTTAAATGGTGGTCACCAGAATGCTTATGGAAATATGGACTGTAAAGACCATTCTAAGAAGGTTTCAGATAGAAGTAAAAGGGAATTTATTGGAAACTGGGGGAAAGGTCAGTTGTCCCAGTTTTTTTTTCTTTTCTTTTCTATGAACTAGCAAGGAACTTGGCTGCATTGTGTCCATGCCTAGGACTTTATGGAATGTGGAACTTAAAGTTGCTCACCCAGAGTATTTGGTAGAAGATATTTCTAAGCAACAAAGCATTAAAGAAGTTGCATGGCTACTTGCAACAGCCTACACTTAGTTATGTCAGAAAAGGCAGCAGTCTATAATTCAAAAGAAATCAGAGAGGAAAAAATTGGAAAACTTTCAGCCTGGCCACAAAAACAAGGGTATAGTACAGGGGCCCTTTGCTAAGGAGATGATACAGAAGAAGGGGTTTATCAAGAAGAGGGGTAAAAGACCCTGAAGGCATTGTGAAGCTTCTAGGGCCAACCCTTCCATTACATGCCCAGAGGCCTAAGGAGACAGAATGGTCTTGCAAAACAGGCCTGAAGCGCCCTCCACAGGCTTGCTGCCCAGGGACACCTCAAAATGGTGCTCCCCACACCAGCATCCCAGCTGCTTTGGCTGCTACAGCTGCAACTAAATTGGCCCCAGGTGTGGCTGGACCTGCAGCTTTGGAAAATACAAGCCAGAAGCATTGGCATAATTCACCTGGTGTTAAGTTTGCAGGCTCACAGAAGAGCAGAGTTGTGGAGGTTTGGGAGCCTCCACCCCAATTTCAAAGGATGTAGAGAAAAGCCTGGGGGCCCAGGAAGAGATCTGTCACAGGGGCATATTCAGCACATAGAGTCTTTGCTAGAGTGATACCAAGAGGAAATGTGGGGTCAGAGTTGCAGCAGAGAAACCCTGTGACTCATGGCACCATGTGAGTGTGACTGCCATGGAGACCCCAGAATTGTAGAGCTACCAGCATGCAACACCAGCCTGCAAGAGCTAAAGCATCACCTAAGACGAGGAAAGCCATAGTTGTTGAGCTACCGGAGTACTTGGGGATCCAACCCCCATACCAGCATGCAGAGGATGTTGAACATGTAGTAAATCTACACGATTCATCAGCTTTGACATTTAATGCCTGTCCTGCTGAGTTTTGGACTTTTTTGGGACCTGACTTGGGGATCCAACCCCCATACCAGCATGCAGAGGATGTTGAACATGTAGTAAATCTACATGATTCATCAGCTTTGACATTTAATGCCTGTCCTGCTGGGTTTTGGACTTTTTTGGGACCAGTTACCCCTTTATTTTGGCCTATTTCTCCACTTTTGAATGGAAATATGTACTCTTTATTTGTCCCACTATTGTATCTTGGAAGTACAAAACTTGTTTTGATTTCATAGATGGGACTTTGAGACTCTGGAATTTTGAGTTGAAACAAGTATGGGGAAAATAGGATAATTTAGTCAGGTTCCCTCAGCTTAGGTCTGGTTGGGGATCGAGCAGCAAATTCTTAATTCTTTGTAAACAACTCGTGTGGGTGGAGTTAATGCACCTATGTGCCAATGTATCTTTTTAGTTATTTGCTATTGCGTGTTCTTGAGTTCGTGAAGCAGAGCTAGCTGGCAGAGCTCACGTCTAAAACTAGAGCATGTTTACTCTGCTGGCAGCTGCTCAGGTTTTCTTTGGATTTTGTGGGTAGCAGTTGAGTTTCAGAGTTTTTCTGTATACTGCTTAGCTTATAGTGTTTTGTGTGCTGAATAAAGACTATTCCTTCTTCAGCCAAGGCTCCAAGGACCTTTTTGTCTGCTTACGTAGCTCATAGACCTTTATGTGAATAGGCTTGAGGGATCTGTGAGCTCCAGACCCTAGCCCTAGCTCTATAATTGGCATAGTCAGCAGGATTCTGAGCAGGTACAGGAGCCAAGAAGACCTTGGAGAAGGAGGAAATGTGGCTACTTTTGAACATGTTGTGCCCCGTGGCCACTTTCCTGTTGACTAGGATCTGGTTGCTGCTCTCTGTAATGCAAGTCAGAATAGCAGGCACTACAGCAGAAAACCCCCTGGGACAGGGAGGAAATGTGGCTGTTTTTGAACATGTGGTGCCCAGTGGCCACTTTTCTGCTGACTGGAGCCTGGCAGGTACTCACTCTGCTGCAAGTTGATCAAGATTTGAAGTGGAAAGCAGAGTTATTGGTGGATGATGAGCAGCTACTGGAAGATTCGGAAAGGAAAGCAGAGTTGTTGGAAGCACGGATGAATGTCCTGGAGGATGACATGCAGCGACTGGTCACTCCAGTTTCTCACACCAGGGAAGATGATGAACCCAGTGGTGGGTTGGGGGACACTGTGCATCTCCCCAGGCATGACCTATCACACACGAGAAAATGAAACACAAGCAGCCTATGGGACCGGGCAGACAATCAGTGGGCAATCCACAGGTAACTCAATTTACCTCCTATGTCCCGTATACCCAGGTTGTTAGTTGACTTGGGAAGGCAGTTTTGGCAGAAACGGGGGGAGCCCCTGGCTCCTTGGCTATTGCAGTTGTGGGACGTAGGGGTGGATAGTGTGATGTGCTCTGGTGAGATGGAAAAATTGGCCTCCATCACCATGCACCCATCCCTGAGGCAGTCGCTACAGAATAGACACAGATATGCAGAAGGGCCATTAATCACTCCTTAATGGAATGGGTGAGTGCAACTGCCTGAACGATGTGGACAAATGCTGGAGAACTGCCCAAGATTATTAGTAAATGGCAAACATATGCTGAGTTAGTTCAAATCATTTGTAATGGAATGGGTGAGTGCAGCTGCCCAAACCATGTGGGTAAATGCTAGAGAACTGCCCAGGATTGTTAGTAAATGCAAACGTATGCTGAGTTAGTTCAAATAATTCGAGAGCTGGGGATGTGGCAGTCCATGTTTAATATGAACACTCGTGGCCCAAACGATGAAAATTTTACAGGCAGCATGAGAGACATAGTGCTGCAGAATGCCCCATCAATGTCCTTTGGGTCACTGATGGCCATACTAGCCCCATACATTGGTCATCTTATACATGAGGTAACGACCATGATAGCCAGCTTGGGTGAAGTAGATGATAGGAGACAAGCAAAAGGGGTTCGAAAGGTGGATTAGACCAAACCCCCAAGAAATGCTCAGGATTTTATCCCAAAGGGACCAAGCAAGACTAGCCCTGAGCAGATGTGGCTTGACTTGCTTGCAGCAGGGTTTGACAGGAAGAAAATTGACCAGCATACAAATTCAGTTCTCTTTCCTTGTGGCAGCAATTGCACCCTGAACGGCATTTTGCTAAATGTCTGGAAACAGGTAGCAAGGTACGTCAAGTAGATTTGAAAGACTTTTTGATTGCTCCTGAGGGGGTGGATGAAATGTTCCATTTCGATTAGGGAGCAGGCCAAGGTGCTTGTCTTTTGGGGGTAGGCGAGGACCAGAGGCCTCATGTTGAGTTGGCAGTGATGAAGCTGATGCACTGGCTAAGGTAAGATGGCTGGAGAGAACTCCAGCAGCTGATGTAGCTGTGTGGCTACATTGGAGAATGCAGCATACTGGCTGCAAGGCTGGGTGGTCGATGGCTTGCCAGATGCCACATAAACTCGAGAAAAAAAATGTCCATGATGGGCAGATAACTCGTGTGAGAGTGCCCCTGACACAGTGGAAGGTGGATCTTGTGGGACCACTGCCAAAGTCAGAGAGTTACTTGTCTTCTGTTTGTATGGACTTGTGGAGCCCCAGACCGGGTAAGATACCTATTCCTGCAACCATCCTTTCTCAGGATGGCAAACTGATAAGAACCAGAGGGGCAAGAACTTCCTCTATTGGTACCAATAACCCTTCTGTCTTTTTGCTGGTAGTGTTCTGGCTTCAGGCACTGCACCAGAGTCACTTGATCAGTGAGTCAGCCTACTGAATGTGTATTGAACTTCCCATCAGTATGACTGCAAGATTCACATGGAAAAATCACACCAATGATGACTACTAACTGGAAATGTGCAACTAAAGGACAGAACTACAGGACAAACCTTAAGCCATTTCTAACAAACAATATAGGTTGTATAAATAAAAGGGTCATTTATCCTCACTAAGGGGACATTGCAGAAGATTTTTAATGTGTAGATTGTATTGCGAGCCACCCTGAAGGGGTGGACAGTGGGGAAAATAGGATAATTTAGTTAGGCTTCCTCAGCTTAGGTTTGGTTGGGGGTCGAGCAGCACATTCTTAATTCTTTGAAAACAAGTTGTTTGGATGGATTTAGTGCGCATGTGTGCCAATGTATCTTTTGAGTTTTGTTGCTATTCCGTACTCTGCAGTTTGTGAAGGAGAAGCTGGCTGGCAGAGCTCACATCTAAAAATAGAGCATGTTTACTCTGCTGGCAGCTACTCAGTTTTTCTTTGGACTTTGCCAATAGCAGTTGAGTTTCAGAATTTCTCTGTGGACTGCCTAGCTTATAGTGTTGTGTGTGTTGAAGAAAGACTATTCCTTCTTCAGCCAAGGCTCCAGGGACTGTTTTATCTGGTTACCTAGCTCATAGACCAGCATGCAAAGGGTTTGTGAATGAATTCAAGGGGTCTGTGAGCTCCAGTTCCTAGTTCTAACTTTAAGACTTTGAGGAGAAAATGGATGTATATGTATGTGAAAAGGTCAGGTTTGGAGCATCAGGGGCAGAATGTTGTAGAATGGATGCCCACCCAACCTCATTGAGGCTTACTACCCACTGTTAACTGTTGAGGGTGGGAAATCCCATTATGGTAATTGCAAGGTGGGCCCTTGATGAGGTGATTAGATGTAGGAACATGCCATAGTGAATGGTTTAATAATGGTGGTCAGGGGTATGATTCTGAGGGCTTTATAAAAGGAGCATAAAGAATCTGTTCCTCTCTCTGCTCCACTGTCTTCTGCCATGTGATACCACTGAATTGCTGTAAAGCCACTATCAAGACCCTCAACAGTTGTGTTTTACTCTGAACTTCCCAGCCTCAGAAATGGTGAGCCACAAATCTGACTGTCTTCTGCCATGTGATACCACTGAATTGCTGTAAAGCCACTATCAAGACCCTCAACAGATGTGTTTTACTCTGAACTTCCCAGCCTCAGAAATGGTGAGCCACAAATCTGGTTTTCCTTATTATTCACCCAATTCCAGGTATTTTGTAGTAAGCAACTGAAACAGAATAATACAACTTATCGCACTCTTTTACCTGTCCATAATCCTGCTAGTTGGGCCAATTGTAGAGCTAGGGCTGGATCTGGAGCTCATAGACCCCTCAAGCCCATTGTCCAGATTGGGTCACAAACCCTTCACATGCCAGACTGGGTCATCAGACCCCTCACACGCCACGCTGGGTCACAAACCCTTCACATGCCAGGCTGGGTCACCAGAACCCTCACACACAGGTCTATGAGCTAGGTAACCAGCAAAAAGGTCCTTGGAAGCAGTAGGTTCAAGAGCATGACTGCACACGGCAGATGCCTGAGGCAGACACCAGCCAAGGTGGCAGCACCATGCATGTGCAATAACTCCACCCACTGATAACACAATTTGCTTACAAAGAATGTACTACACCACCCGCAACTGGATGGGAAGGTGAGGGGGCCTGATTAAATTATTCCATTTTCCCAACACAATTACACAGCATTTAATTGTATAATTATGATAACTTACCAAGTCCCCTATTGATGGTTTGATCAGTATTCCTAAACACAGGTCTTTTTGCACAAGTGAGTTATTTGTAAGATACATTCTGAGAAATGGAATTGTATAGATATTGCCAAATTATCTTCCAAGGGGTTATTCCAGTTTATACTCTCATAATGAATTTATGGCCATAATGTGATATATTAAATGATTAAGTTTGGGCCATTCACATAAGAGAAAATGGCAGCTAAATGTGATTACAGTTTTTGTGTATGTAGTTTTGACACAGTTGAGCACCTTTTTTATATTTTAAAAATATTTATTTTCTGTAAGTCTTCTGCCATATCCTTTTCCCACCTCATTATTTCTGATATTGGCCTTTTCTTCCCAAAGATTTAATAGTTTTATATAAAGGAAATATGTCTTTGAAATGTGATTTGTAAATATTTCTTTCCAGTTTATCTTTGGACTTGTTTACAGTATTTTTGCCACACCTTTTTTTTTCATATTTATGCATTAAAATATACACATATGTAATTTTAGGGCTTCTGCATGCTGTGCCTTGTCTAGAGAAACTTTCATTAGAGTAACATTAAATAGATGTAAATCCATCAATAGAGAAGCTGTGTATGGTTCTGAAAAATATAGAAATAAATAGCAAGAATATTAAATGTGTCTTTTTTAATAAAGAAATTAAAACTCTGTACAATTGTGAAAATTATATGAGTAAACATGAAAAATGCTAAATATGTATATTTTGATAAAACATTAATAACCACAACAGTTGAATATTATGTTAAAATATACTCAATTTTTTTCCTGGTCAGCATTTCTCAAAGTTTAATGCATAGAACTCTAGTTGATCAAGGTATAAATAAATATACTATGAAAAAGCATTCTGTGATTAAATAAATTTAGATTATGCTAAATTGCACAGAGATAGAATTTTTTACTGTAGGATTTTTCAAAGTTTTTAATAAGATGATGTGAATAATTGACATGTATTTGTCTTAGTTTTTGATCCTCCCCACCTCCTCTCTCCAAACTCTGAGTCACGATTCCAAGTCTAAGTGGTTTATTTGGCAGGTGATCCCAGGAAGCACCGGTAGGAGAGCAGCAAAGTGACACACACAAAAGGAACCAATACAGATTGTAATTGTTACACTTCTCACTGTGTATTGGAGATGTAAAAAAGATTACCCAAAGCAACATGAATGCAATGAGAAGCCCGAAGGCACTGCACCTCAGCAACTCCTCTGTTAGAAGGAGAAACTGGGTACAGCCTGGATTCAAAGTTAGCTTCTGTTTTTATTGTAGATGAGGAAGTTTCACAAGGAAAATCAGTTGGTTCAATCATTTCAAAAGGACACAAAGACAAGGGCAATGTGACAAAAGTTATCCATAGCTAAGTAGAGCTTGAAAAGTGGAACATAGTAACATCATTAAAACTAACAACATGATATTCCAAAGTATAATTGAAATAAATGAAATGTTAAGCTACTTACACTTTATAACTTAAGGTATAACTATTTTTATAACAGCTAAAACAATCATTACATTCCTGTGATTCTATCTATTTGCGATTGTATCTTGTTTCCACTAACAAAAAGTTTTCCATTTACCAGCAAACATTTCTCACATATTTTCTATAGCAATTCTTTAAAATTTCTTAACAAGACCAGTATGTCCATCACCTGTTAACTTTAAAATCATTAAAGTATACATCCCATGACTAAACAGTGATTAGAGTTGATTAGCCCTTGCTCGCCAGCTGTGAGATTTTGCCCCCTAACCAAGGACTTTTGTCTCATACATGCATTACCTAAAAACCCTATACTAAAAATCAACTGAGAAACAACATTTCTAACCCTGTATAGTAATACTGGGTAGGTTAACACTGTGGAAACCTGGGGCTCAATCTCACTGGGGATCTCTGGGAGACTGGACAGAAAATACAAAAGAGTTGTCCCAAACAGAGATGGGGAACCTGAGGGACTTATCAGCCAACCTCTATCCGTCATTACTTGAGAACCATTCCCAGTGATGTTACTTGTCTGGCACTTCCTTAGAAAACTTCTGGCATGATCAGGAATGATGAGTGATAAGGGGTTTTGGACATAGCACTGACAGCTTCTGCTAGAGCTGCCGTTTTTTTAGGTGGATTCACCAAAGGGCCTATTGAGAGAAAGAAAAGCTTCCATTCCTGTCCAACTCTCTGTCCACTCCATCCTCTTTTTCCTCTCTAAAGGAGAATGGGTAGCTTCCGCTTGGTCAACTTACAAAGTATTAAAAGTGTCACATTTTTGAGTAGACAAGATATAGTGCTTGTAAAAATTGTGCTTGGTTTTACAGCTATCTTTAGGATTCACTTTCACCCCTGCTGCAGGTCTAGCCCATGAAATAGCTTAACCATGCCAATTTCTCTCTTTTTAAGTATTCTTAGTTAAATTAACAATTGCTTCAGGTTCTTACACCACACATCTGACCTAAACATGGTGAGTCACCAAAATTCAGATTTTGTGTTAGAGAAAGATGAGATTCTTAGTTTTATGTGTGGACTTCTATAGGTGATAGTACCCAGTTGTTTAATCCATCACTCATCCAGGTGTTACCATGAAGGTATTTTGTAGATGGGATTAACAGCTATAATCTGTTGATATTAAGGAAAGGAGATCATACTCTATACTGTGAATGAGCCTCATCCAATCAATTGAAGACCTTAGAAGCAAAAACCAAGATTTGTTGGAGAAGAAATTGTGCCTTAAGACTGAAGCTTCAACTCTTGTCTGCCTGCCATATTTACATACATACACAAACAAACACATACACCCTCACATTTATATATATAAATATATATAAATCTCCTATTGGTTCTGTTGCTCTGGAAAATCCTGACATACAGAAAGGTAATAGCCCCATCTAATGTTTCAGACTAAGCCGTTTGCTCAAACCCTGCTACTGGGTATCAGGCACTGGTCCATCTAACTGTAAGACAATATTTTCCTCATTATGCTATTGAACCTTGTTTGTGTAGCTCCCTCAGAAATCACACAGGAAAAGAAGTGATTGGCATATAGGATTCAGGTCGTCTTTGAATATCAACCCTAATACGATCCGATATTTCCAAAATTATATCTTTACTCTTAGAAGACTCACAGTTTTTGGAATAGTTTAAGAAATTCAGTCCTTAACACATGATGCTTTCCCTGCTTCAACTACTCAGCAGTGGCAACAAATTTCACTTCTATTACTGCCTCAGCTTTCCAAAGCATGTTCACTCCTATTATCTCTTTTGAGCATAACCACAGATTATTACCTTTATTTCTCAGGTATGTGACAAATAGGAAAACAAAGTATCAAAGGTCTTAATTATCATATGAGCAACATATATTTAATAATTGTTTGGCTATATTATATTCCTGAGTTATGCCTAATACAGTGTTAGAATAAATGCTAGGGATATTTTTTTTTTTATAATCTCACTTACATGTTACTTTATTTTCTTATAATTAGAATGACTTGTTAAATTAATATTAAGTCTTAGTTTTATTCAATTTCAATATATTTTATATATTCACAAACCATAAAAGCAGTTTTCAGACCATGATTTCCAGTATCTAGTTTTCAAAAATGTATCACCATGTTGATAGTTACTATATTTTCCTGTTTTACTTTGCTTTTCTTTGGTTTGGCTTTTTAATATATAGCTTTCATTTCTGTCCTATTAACCACATGCATGTATTTGGGGAAAGAAAAAAAGGACTTGTTTTTACCCAGAAGCAGCTTGTTCTAAATCCAGTTCAACTAAGTTTTTAATGTGTTTTTGTTTCTTTATATGAGCAAAAGTGCAACTGGAATTTTCAGCATACAAAATGAGAATAAATGCCATAATTTAAAAATTGGAAATTAAAAAAAATATCCTGAGGGTAAGGTAAGAGAACATGTTTTCTGAGAATAAAATGTACTTGAATCTGACTAAGAAAATATTAAAAACAATACAAAAATGGGAAAAGAGGTCAGAAGATCTACTTGATTATGTGTAGTATCAATAATGTTTTTTGTTTAGTTACTTTTCTGAAGAACTTGTAAGATGATAAGATAACGAACACTGGGGAAAAATGTCAGTATTGGAATATATTAGTTGGCAGTATTAATAAGATTAGCTTGAGAAATATTAGCAGACAAAACAGGAGTATTATGTAGATAATTGGAGAAAATTATGTTTATCTATACCATTCAAAGAAAAAAGCTAAAAGGAAACTCTTTAAATCTTTTCATGCTGTAAATATGTCTTCTAACAAATAAAATAACTACACAAATTGATACAGGTAATATTAACTAAGATATAATTTCATCGGTTAGGGACAACTAAAATGATTTTGATGTTTTCAAAAACAAACTACACTGTCCTTAGGAAGTGTGTCTTTAAGTTGCCTATTAAATCATAAATATTTCAAAAAATTTACAGTTAAAATTTATTCTTATGAAATTTAAATAAGCATCTTGTTATGTATTTTAGCTACACGTGAGTCAGGATACAGTAGATTATGAGTTGGTAAAACACAATCACAAAATCCCAGTGACTTAACAAAGATTTATTCCTCACTTGTCAAAGTCTCTTACAGGTCTGAAAGTCTTCCTAGGATAACCATGTTCCACCTGACTTCTCGGAATTCTAGACTGATGAAGGCTTCACCACCCTGGGGCTGCACTATCTGCAGTATGCGATTTCCTTGGGCAGTGAAGCAGAAAAGGAGCATTGCAGGATCTCAAAACATCAACTAAATGCTGTGTTAAGAAAGTGACAGATGTGACTTCTGCTCAGAACATATTTGCTAGAAAAAATCTCATGTCCCTGCCTAATTACAAAAGAGCATAGAAATGTAATCCTCTCGCTTATCTAGAAGGAAAAGAGAATTTGGAATGCAAAAATATTAGAAGTCTCTACCCCAAGCTACAAGCCTTTAAATTAAACCTTCATATAGAATCCACACTATACAGAGAACTCAATAATTTTTCCATGTTGCCTAACATACCAAATCTGAATTACTAAATACTTACTGTTCTGTATTATTTTAAATATAACTGTGCAGTAATGGATATGGAATTCTCCGGACCTGAAAGGCATGATATATACCAATTTTTGGAGTGATGTTGAACAACAAAAATGAAAACAATAACAAAAACATATACAAATTATTGATATATAATTTCCCACTTATTTTAATGTCTAATAAGAAAATCTATTACTTTATGACATCTGTAAATATCAAGAAAATAATCACAACTCTAATTTTTACCACATATACACAAAATTATACAACGTGTTAACATTTCTGCTCAGCGTTAGCCCATGGTAATTCTACAGGGACTTTCCTTTTCCCAAGATTGTTTCCTCTAGAGAGAAGACCTCACAGTTGCTACACCTGTTCCTGCTGAATGAGAATGTTATTATATTTATGGTAACAGATGTGGCACCTGAAGGTTCATCTTTTACTTTTAGGAAAATTTTACCCCAGAACAAGAAGTTTTATGAAACATCAGTTATTTCACAAAATAAATGTTCAACCCCCAATTTAGACTGTTTCATAAAAAAACATAAACCTACCTTAACTTCACAAAGTTAATGTGATTAATTGAAGTTGGACAGCATTTCAAAAACTAAAATATCATTAGCAGAAAATGAGTGAACATTTTGATACACTGACTTCAAATCTGGAATTATTTGCATACAGTATTTCTTTTTTCTAAGTTAATTATAACTTGATCTTGAGTTTTCATGTAATCAGTGAGTTAGCCATATTTTTATGTTTAATTGTTTTATTCCTGAATGTGAATGAATATTCCTGAAAGTTTTCCACTTCATTATCACTAACGGATAAATCTTTCTTTAGCTAAAACTTCAAAAGAAAAGAGAGCAGAAATATATTAATTAAAATTAATCTTGTCTTAAATCTTTGATGAACTTTTACAGAAAGTCAAATAAAAATAATTCAGAGCCTGAAAACCATTCATTATACAATTTACATTCAATATACTTCACTAGGAAAATATGCTCAGTTCTCAATATAGAGCAGTGTTGCAAATCAGCATCACTGGAAAGCAGACTCTGAGAAGGAGTTAGATCTCTGGCAGGCAAAGAGGCTTGGCCTTATTATGCACTGTCCACTCAGTGGATACAGCAATCCCTAGGAAAGAGGTATAACCTTGAGCAAGGCAGTCAGCCACTTTCTAGAAGCTATGGAAATTAGTGCTTCACTCCTGGAGCAGGGATCCGATTAGCACAGAGTCAATTCCATCCTTTCACTCGGAGGACATAAGCATAATTATATGGCATGGAATACACACAAGCTTTCTTGTGGTTCTAATATTAATATTTAATTCCTTTTTTTTTGTCTTTTTTGTGACTGGTAAGGGGATCGCAACCCTTGGTGTGGTGTCGCCCACACCGCACTCAGCCAGTGAGTGCACCGACCAGTCCTATATAGGATCGGAACACGCGGCGGGAGAGTTGCTACACTCCCAGCGCCGCACTCTCCCGAGTGCGCCATGGGGCCGGCCCAATATTTAATTCCTTTTAATGAAGGAACTTGTAAAATTTCTAAAAGATATGTCTCACATCTGGTCTGATTTAAATCACTATTTTCTTATATATTCCATTGTCAGTTAAGTATGAGTAATATCTTCACATGTTAACTCTGAAAAATATAGATTCTGCTATGACCTTAACACATTTTATTCAATATAAAAAAATAATGTGCTGCTATATTTATTGCATCTTATTGGGGTACAGGAAAATTTTATGTACATAATAGGGTATTCATAAAATTTTTGAAATGAGGAGGTAAGTAATATTATGATGTTCCATTTAGAAGCATGTTAATAAAAATGATTTAAAAGTACTGTCATAAAGAATAGTATTACACAAAGTTATCTGAAGCAGACACTTGCTATTAATTTAAGGCGAATCATTTCACCTTAAACTCATGTAGGAAAATGTGGATTTTCCTACATCAGTTACCACATTATTTAAAATGACCGTTTAACCTCTCTATTGATTCAACCACTTTTGGTTCAGGATGGGATTATGGGTTGTTCAAATATGATCTAAATGGGAATGTTGAAAACTCCTTGTAGCTGCATTTGATTCTGTGGTTATCTTACAAAAAGTCACCCTTCGGGGGCCTGACCTCCAGGATATGTTTTCCATGCTCAAAGGAACTGGAGATAATAGAAGTTTTAATGCAGCTATTCTAAAACTAACAGAGCATTTTAGGTCTCAGAAAAAAATGTCCCCTCTGAGAGACATATGTTCAGGGAGATAGCTGAAGAGCATGGTTAGCTGAGTAGCTGGTCTCATCGCATGACTTAAGGGCATAAAATCATACCATACTATAGAGTAAAATGAATAGTGAGTTCATTTTCTGAGAATATCCCATAAGTAAATTAGTGGACTAGGATTTTATTTCATTGTGTATATGTGATTTATTAGGCCATGGAGGCAGTATACCAGCAAGTATATGTGCTCCTTAGTATGTTAAACAAATCAACAGGCAAAAGAAAGCTGGAAGGCTCAGAAAAATTCTATCAGCAATTTTCAGATTTTGAAGCACATTTTATCAAACCTCTGCTATTATGATTCCGGCAGTATGTTCAAGGGTACTTGGCACCCAGAAAAGCAAGGTGACTCCTACATCTGCAGTATCTATTGACATCAGAAGATATTCAGGTTATGTTCTGAATTTTTAATATAAATAAAATAGGTAAATGCTATTGAACTAGAGTCATTGTGACAGTCAGATTTAAAATCTGAAATTAGAGCATCCCTCTAGAGTATGAAATATTCATGGTTCTAAACAGTGGCAGAGGATGAGATATTCTGTATAATATTTTCTGTTCTCTTCCAAAGATCTTCAAATAAACTTGCTCCAAATGTGTACATCCCAATAAAATGACCTACATGAGTCATATCTTTAGACAGGGATAGCACTAAATGAACAAAGCAAACATAACTCTCATAGCAAAATCTACAATAAACGGATTATACCTATTAAGCAAATATAATGTTAGTGAAAGTTATTGAGAGCTTAACTGTTTTTTTAAATATACTCTGTGAGAAAATATTTTCAATTAAGCTATGTAAATTTTAAGAATACACCATTTTTACTTACCTGAGTGCTGTGTGCCTGGCTTCTTTTTTGGGGTTATTGGCTAATTGTGTCAAGAGGGAAGAACTGTGGTGACTCAAGCTTAATGCAGAAGAAGAGGCAAAGAATCTCCAACAATTTAGGGAGAGAAGAAAGCGTGTTATAGCAGCAGCTTGGTGTGGCCACCAGCAGTGTTTCCATACATTAGCATGTGAGCTGAGAGTCTCTGACTTCAACCTGATTCATTTTGAAGGCTGCTCCAAAAGAATTGCCCATTGGCCGTACTCAGATATCTTCTTAATAAGCATCCCTAGGGAAGAGGTACATAATTACACTTCATCCCTTATGATAGTTTTATCAATAAGAAGGACTTTGAGGATCAGATCTGCGTGCGCTCTGGAAATCACACACATATACAAATGATGTTATGTTGAAAATTTAACTTTAGTAGTCTGTCCGGTGACTAGATCAAAACAACATATATCAAGAAGAGTATGTATGATACTCACATAAAAACACACACATAGAACAATGGAATAGAATATACAGCCTCCAAATAAACCCAAGCTTATATGGTCAACTGATTTTTGACAAGGTCTCCAAGACACAATCGGAAAGAGTTGTCATTTCAGTAAATGGTTGACAGAACAAGATATCCATATGTGAAAGAATAAAATAGAGCCCTTATTTTACCCCATACCAAAAATCACCTCAAAATGGATTAAAGACCTAAACTTAAGACCTGAAACCATAAAATTCCTAGACGAAAACATAGGGGAAAAGCTCCTTGACATTGGTTGTGGCAATGATTTTTTTGGATATCACATCAAAAGGCAATAAAAGCAAAAATAAACAAGCTAGATTACATCGAACTAAAAAGCTTCTATGCAACAAAGGATACAACAAAATGAACAGGTAGTCTGTGGATTAGGAGAAAATATTTGCAAACCATATATGTGATAAGAAAATGATATACAAAATATATAAGGAACTCAGAAATTTCATAGCAAAAAAGCCCCAAAATAACCCAATTAAAATATGAAAAAAGGATCTGAATAGACAGTTTTCCAAAGACGACATACAAGTGGCCAATGAGCATTTAAAAATGTGCCCAACCTCACTAATCATCAGGGAAATGCAAAATCAAAAGAACAATGACATATCACCCCATAACTATTAGGATAGCTATTATCAAAAGACAAGTATTAGTGAAAGTGTAGATACACTTTTACACTATGGGTAAGAATGAAAATTGATGTAGTCATTATGGAAAGCTATGGAGAATTCTCAAAAAATTAAAAACAGAATTACTGTATGGCTGAGCAATCCCCCTTCTGGCTATATGCTTAAAGTAAATAAAATCAGCACCTCATAGAGATATCCACACTCATGTTCATTATAGTGTTTCTTGCAATAACCAACATGTGGAAACAACCTAAGTGTATGTTGATGGATGAATGGATAAGAAAATTGCATATGTTTATATAATTGCTGTATATATCTGTAAATATACATATATACAAATGGAATATTATTCAGCTTTAAAAAAAAAAAGGAGATTCTGCCATTTGCAACAGCATGGATGGATGAACCAGGAAGACATTATGCTAAGTGAAATAAGCCAGACTCAGAAAGAAAGATATTGCATGATGTCACTTACATGTAAAATCTAAAAAAGTTGAATACCTAGAAACAGAGAATAGAATGGTAGTTACTAGGGTAGGGGAAACCAGGGGTAAATAGGGAGATGTTGATCAAAGGGTAAAAAGTTACACTTACGTAAGATGAATAAGTCTAGAAATCTAAAGTACAGCATGATGACTCTAGCTAATAATATTGTATACCAAAATTTGCTGAGAGTAGATTTTAGGTAATCTTACCACACACACACACCCGTGTGTACACACACACACACACAAATGGCGACTATGTGAGGAGATGAATATGTTAATGTGTTTGACTTAGTAATCATTTCACTATGTATATGTATATGAAAAAATCATGATGTACACATTAAATATAGACAAAAAATATTTTTTTAAAAGCAGGGTTTTTTTAGTTAATTTGAACAAGAAGTTGAGGAAGTTCAGACTTTTTTATGTCTCTTTAGCCTTTTTTTTAAAAAATTTATTCTTTTAGATTTCTGGCTTAGATGTAACAATACTGAATCAGCGTCTCCTATGATCAAGTGACACGATTTACTCCAGGAAGAATGTATTTCTTCAGTTTGTCTTGTTTTCCCAACTTTTATTCATATTCACAACACAGATTCACCAACGAAGAATCACTTGTTATTTCTCATAGATTAACCAATTTTTTGTTGTTACAATCAGCCACTTCCCTCATTTGTCATCTGCATACATCCTGCATACATTTAAACCAACTCCAGGACTAAACTAAGAGAATGTAGCACAAATATTTCTAATGTCAACTTTGAAATAAACAGAAATAGAAATATCTTTACAGACTGAGAGTAATACACCTTTAACTACTCAACCTGGATTAAAATCAGAATGTCTTGAGCTCATAAGATGAGAATTCATTGGCATTTTAAGCAAGTCTGTGAAACAAATGATTGCAATTGACTTATCTACTGTGGATTTTCTTCCCTAAGAATGTTCTTTTAGAGTAAAAAAATGTATATACACACTTAATGAGGATTACCTCTTACAATTTGATATAGACTTCAATATGTTCCCAAATGTTAGGCTGGTAAGCAAATGAGATTGAATATATGTGAAAATAACAGTCATTTAAAAAATTTTTCTTAAGTATTATACTAAAATTTTCAGTCTTATTGAATATTTTTTTCTCAGAACATTATAGATATGATGTAGAATACATAGGATCAAGTATTGCCTATAAAATCAACTTTATGTGCATATATTGTTTTTTTCAGTTTGCAAATTACTGGATGAGAGCTTTACAGTATCTGTGGTGTTACAGGAAGATGATAGCAAGATCATTGATTATCCAGCATAGGCTCATAGACATTGCTTTATTCTAGAATATACTTTTAATTGTATCTTCAGTGCTTATTTAATTCATTATATAATCTAGCAACAAATAACTAGAAAATATATAGATAAAAAGACAAAATGGGATCTTAACAAAGTGGAATAAGGAGAATAGCTTACAGACTGCAGGTCCGTTTAAATGAGAAATTTGCAGAAGAGGGCAAGCAAAACCTTACTGGAATTCATTGCAGCATCTGCCGCAACAACTCGAATAAGAGAGAATCACTGTCCATGACAATGTGGGTTTAAAGAACATACAGAATAAGGAGGTCATCTTTGGCTGCTGTTCCTAGATCAAATACAGATCTATTCTTACTGCCAAATCTGCTTAAGTATACTCTCTGGACCCAGAATATCACATATGTTTCCAGTGTTAACCATGAGAGCAATTATAACTAAGCAAGTCCCATGGAACTACCGTGAAAATTGATTTTCTAATTTCAGAATTAGCTTTTTGCTAATGTTTGTCCTGTAGTCTCATCTTTATCTGCATAAAACCATTATCCCTTAAAAATATGCACACAGTCTTGGTAAATTGTTGCTCCACTTTTATTCCATAGATTAAAATTCAGGATTTCTCCTCAGCAATGGATGAAAAAAAAAAGTTATAATTAAATTGAGAATTCTTGAGTGCTCTAGACATCACAATTTATTGTTTTTTACCTAAGTTTGGTAGAGAAGCTCAGTAAGTCATACTGCTTGGCCCCAGAATCAGTCAAACTACAAACTAAGGTATCATTTCAGAAAAAAAAAAAAAAAAAAAAGATCAAGACACATGACTTTTATTAAACCTCACCTTCACCATCCATGACATGACATTTTTACGGCCTTATATTCTTCCCAATTATTGACAAACTTAAAAACAAAATCACTTAGGCTTTTCTTATGTTATAAGTCATATAAGCCTATATTTGATTGCAAATTTAAGGTATTTATTTAGAAATATATTTAATACTTTTATAAAATTATTAAAGAAACCCATATTTTATTGAGTATTTTCTCTGCAAGGATTCCATGGTTGGATAAAATCAATATTTCAGACATATTTCAAAATAGCAAGTAGTATTTTTGTACATTGTTCATTGAGTACTTGTCTTTTACTTCATTAATTTATACAACGTTCTCTGCAAGGATTCCATGGTTGGATAAAATCAATATTTCAGACATATTTCAAAATAGCAAATAGTATTTTTGTACATTGTTCATTGAGTACTTGTCTTTTACTTCATTAATTTATACAACATGGTTTGAAAGGACAAATGCTTCTTAAACAACTGCAGATATAACTGCCATATGATCCAGCAACCTTACTTCTGGGTATATACCCAAAAGAACAGAAATCATCATATTGAATGATGCACTCTCAAGTTTATCACAGCTCTATTTACAATAGCCAAGAGTTGGAACCAACCTATATGTCCATTGACGACTGGATAAGGAAAATGTGGTATATATACACAATGGATTATTACTTAGCCATAAAAAAGAATGAAATTCTGTTGTTCACAGCAACATGAATGGGCTCAGAGAAAATAATGTTAAGTGAAATAAACAAGGCACAGAAAGAAAAATACCACATGTCCTTCATAAACAGGAGCAAAGAAGGAAAGAAAGACCAAAATAATACGTTGAATTTTCAGAAGGAGAGAACAGACCTACGGTTAGTAGAGGTGGGAAAGGGCGAGGGAGAAGGAGTTTAGGGAGAAATTGGGTAAGGAACACAAAAAGTAATTACAATTTATAATGATGAACATGGTAATAATAGTGATTTGCTCATCAAATATTATACACAAATAATGACAGTCTAATCTGCATCCCATAAATATGTGGAATAAATTGTTTCAATTAAAAAAGGAATTAAAAAATAATAATACCTTAAAAATGCATTGACTAAATCATAACATTCCATCTAATAGTATAATACACAAGTTCTCAGGTGAAAATACTAATGGGTTTATTTTCATTTTTAACTAAACTAGGAGAAGCCTACCATTAAAGAAAAATCACCCCACCTACCAGAAGTGTATTGTATAATTGGCAGTTTTCTACTCTGTTATCAACTTCCCACAGATTTACTTTTCGTTTGTAAAAATGTACTCAACGCCTTGAGGCATATCTACAAAACAGCAAAGAAAAATAAATGTTTATTTTTAGTCAAGAGAATATGTGCCAAATTTTAGCTTCTTTGCATATTTGAGTAAAAATCAGTCATCTTAATTTAAGCAGTCAAAGGAAGACGAACATGTTTCCTTTCATACCAAAGGATAAAGTGGAGAACTTCAATTCAGTGCCTGGTGATTAGCTGGCATTTAATAAATATACGTTAAAATGGATAAATGAGGAAAAAATATAAATGAGTGAAATAAACATCTAGTATAAAAAGTTGCTTGTTATAAATATACTAAAGCTCCATATTAGTAGCAAATAACCTGACAAAAATTTGATGTGACCCAATGAACAGTTTATGTATCAAACTGTAGAAGAAGCAGAAGTGGAATTGACGCCATCTGGTCATAATTGTCATTGATAGGAAGGAACTGTTCAAGGAGTTGAAGTGATATGGACCCTAGAGAAAGTGCCTGTCGTCTCTTGGAATGAATAAGAGAGTGCTGGAAAGTAAAAAAAAAATAAAATAAAATAAAATAAAAAAATAAAAAAGAAAGAAAAAGAAAAAGAAAGAAAACAATTATGGATAAAGATACAGAGAGAAATACATTGGCAGAACTATGAACACACTCGGCTAAAGAGGGCTGAAAGTCTCAAAAAAAAAATGTCCTTCCTAGGAGGCAATAATGAAGTAAGGAGACACGCACAGAATACTTGTACAGTGTGGTTGACCAGGAAACTCTGGTGAGTGGTGAGCACCAGCACAGTTACTGAGTCTTTTTGTTTCTTTTCATTATTTTCCAGCTTTATTGGGGTACAATTACAAATAATAAAATTAAACGTATTTAAGATATACAGCATGATTTGATATATATGTATGAGTATATATTGTGGAATGATTACCATAATCAAATTTGTTAGCATGACATAACCACCACTGTCACCTCACACAATTGCTGTGTTTTGCTTTTTCGTGAGAACGTTTAAGATTTCTCTTAGCAGTTTTCCCGTATACAATACAGTATTATTAACTATAGTGACCACGCTGGGCATAGATCCCCCAGACCATATTTATGTTATGACTGAAAGTCTGTACCCTTTGACCAGTATCTCCCTGTCAACTCTCTCACCTCCTAGCCCTTGGCAACTACCATTCTATTCTCTGTTTCTATGAATTCAACTTTTTTAGATGCCACATATAAATGAAATTCTGCAGTATTTGTCTTTCTCTGACTTAGCATAATGCCCCTTAGTTTTATCCATGTTGTCACACATAGCAGGATTTCCTTTATTTATTTATTATTTATTTATTTATTTATTTATTTATTTATTTATTTATTTATTTATTCATTCATTCATTCATTCATTCATTCATTCATTCATTCATTCATTCATTCATTCATTCATTCATTCATTCATTCATTCATTCATTCATTCATTCATTCATTCATTCATTCATTCATTCATTCATTCATTCATTCATTCATTCATTCATTCATTCATTCATTCATTCATTCATTCATTCATTCATTCATTCATTCATTCATTCATTCATTCATTCATTCATTCATTCATTCATTCATTCATTCATTCATTCATTCATTCATTCATTCATTTATTTTTTGGTATGTGGAGAAAAGGGAACCCTTGTGTACTTTTCAAACTGTAAGTTAGTACAGTCATTATGGAAAACAGTATGGAGGTTCCTCAAAAAACTAAAAATAGAACTGCAATATAATCCAGCAATCCCACTTCTGATTATATAAGCAAAAGTAACAAAATCAGTACTTCTCAAAGATCTATCTATACTCCCACGTTCATTGCAGCATTATTTGCAATAGCCAAGATATAGCTATTGATTTTTATAATTGTTTGTATCCTTAGAGCCTAGTACATCCTGAATGATGTAGGCATCCAATGATGTGTTTGAAGGGAAAATTAAGAAGAGGACAGTAATGCTCACCAGGAACCATTGCCAATGTATCTCTCATGTGTCCTGACTGATTTTCTACTTGGACTTTGCCATTCTTTTTTTTTTTTTTTTCCTTTTTGTCTTTTTTACTGACCGGTAACGGGATCGCAACCCTCAGTGTTGCGCCCGCACCACGCTCAGCCAGTGAGCGGGAACTGGTCTCCACATGGGATCTGAAACCTCAGTGGGAGCGCTGCCACGCTCCCAAGCGGCGCACTCTCCAGTGCGCCACCGGGCCGGCCCTGGACTTTGCCATTCTTTAACCATTTTGCAATTCAACAATTAATCCACTAGATAAAAGGACAGAAAAAGGAAATCAGATGAATCGTCAATAATTTAATATGGCCAATGGTAAGCACTTGTCTGACATGTAAATAGCGAGGAGACTTTAGGACTAACTAAATGTCAGAATGTCCAATGTCATATTGACTTCAGTATATCCAATGCATGCGATTTCTGTTTCTCACCACCATACAATGATAAGGTTTGTGTCAATTATAATCATGAAAGAAGAAATATAATAGAGAGTCAAACCAAAGAAGCACTGGTAGACATAAAATGTCACCTCAGTTTATTCCTAGCAACCAATGATCAAACCATTTTTTAATTAAAAATTCTATTTTCTGCTACCATCAGGAGTCAATGAGAACACACGGTGCAACATGTAAGCTAATGGAAACTGTTTCATTTATATAAAGAGCATTATACAAGTAAAAATATATATTACATAATTAATAAATAATATTCTACAGAGCATTTATATAAAGAAAAAAATGGATCCGTGTCACTGCATGTTGGGAGACACCAGAAACTATAATTGTTCCCTGCCTCTACATATATTGTTATCCTGTTATGAAGCTAGGACCTACCTATATGAAATAGAAGTAATTATGAGACTGTAGTAAAAAATAGCAGACTAAATATATGTGTAAGTACTGAAAGAGGTAAAAAGAGAATAAGATATTTCTTTAACTGCATGTAAGAAATATTTAATGAACTGCATAGGTAATTTATAAATTGATGGAAAATATCCTGTTGAGTAACAAAATATCAAAATATCTAAAAAAAATAGATTGATATTTCAGACAGAATTTCATGTGTCAAGAAAAAAACAATAGTTACACATCTACTTTGAAGATAAAGATCACACTCTTAAAGGGAGTAGGGGATTTTTACTCATGGGTGGCCATTTATAAGAATAAAAGTAATTTTATTTGATTGATTCCAGTGATTTAACTCACACAGATTAATGTATAGCTGAATGTTAATTCAGCAATTTTTCAATAGGAAATGTTCTTTCTAAAGACTAAATTATATGCATCCTCTCTCCAGGATACTCTTTTTTGGGATAAATTATATGGAATATCAAATTAGCCATTAAAAGTTTCCTTAGTGCATAAAGAATAAAAAAAAAGAAAGGAAAAAAAAGGAAGGAAGGAGGGAAAGAAGGGAGAAAGGTAGAAAGAAAGGAAGGGAAAGGAGGGAGGAAGGAAGGAAGGAAGGGAAAGAGGAGCGGAAGAAAAGAGGGATGCAAGGGCAGGAAAGGGACAGAAAAGATAAAATAGAAATTTAAAAAAAAGAAAGGAAAAGGAAAAAGAAAAGAAAATTTCCAAGTAATATTTTGCATAGTTCTGAAAACCAACTGGACTATCTCTATCTTAAAATAGAGAACACTGCTTAGTGTCTGGATTACCCACACTCCAGGATTAATCTCGCTCTGTTCCTTGGAATACATGCTGCACATTGACAGCTTTTGTTTCCCTGATCCCTACTTTATATTTTGATTACCTACTGCTTTAGCTTTCTGTTACTGCTGTAACACATCATCACAAATTTAGTGGTGTAAAACTATAAAAATTCATTATTTTACAGTTCTACAGATTAGAAGTTCAAAATGTGTCTCAGTGGGCTAAAATCAAGGTGTTTGCAGGGCTGCAGGGTTTTTTTGTGAGGCCCTATTTCTTTGCTTTTTACAGTTTCTAGAGGCTGTCCACCTTCTCTGGTTCATGGCCCCATTCTGTCATCCTCATAATTAGCAAGAGAAGGTTTGAATCCTTTTCACATTTCATACTCTAACCTCCCCTTCTCTCTTCTTCTTCCACTTTTATTTTATATACTGATGTTTCTAAACAATGTACATAATGCTCTTTTTAAAATTTTATTATGGTAAAATATATATAACATAAGAATTTCCATTTTAAGCATTTTAAACATACAATTATATGGAATTAATCACATTCACAATGCTGTGTAACCACTACCTCAATCTATTTCCAAAATTTTTCATCACCCTAAACCCAAACTCTGTCCACATTAAGTAATAACTTATTATTCTTCCTCTCCATATCTGGTA
The DNA here is from genome assembly GCF_000696425.1 of Galeopterus variegatus. Classification (NCBI taxonomy): domain Eukaryota; kingdom Metazoa; phylum Chordata; class Mammalia; order Dermoptera; family Cynocephalidae; genus Galeopterus; species Galeopterus variegatus. The sequence goes on along the minus strand of NW_007730249.1, from coordinate 116,056 downwards.
ACCTCTAATCTATTTGTCTCTGAATTATTTTTTCTTTTTAATTTATTTTTTCTTAATTGTCTCATGATAATTGTATGTATTTATGAAGAACACAAGGATATCTGGGTACATTTATACTGTGTGCAATGACCATATCAGGTGTTTAGCATATCCAGTACTTCAAACATTTGTCACCTCTTTGTGATAGGAACATTCATCATCCTCTCAACCAGGTACTTAAAGTTATACAATAATTTGTTGTTGACTACAGTCTCTCTATATTGCTGTAGAACACTAGAGCTTATTCTTCCTATCTGTCTACAATTTTCTATCAGTTGGCCACCCTCTCCCCATCCCCAGCCTCTCCTTACAAGTCTGTAGTAACCACTGTTCTACTCTCTGCTTCTATGAGATCAACTGTTTTAGCTTCCACATATGAGAAGCTTTCATATATGAGAACATGTGGTATTTCTCTTTCTGTAACTGGCTTATTTTACTTAACATAATTTTCTCTAAGCTCATCCATTTTGCTGCAAATGACAGCATTTCATTCTTTTTGTGGATAAGTAGTATTCCATTCTGTATGTGTATGTGTGTGTGTGTGTGTATATATATATATACCGAATTTTCTTTATCCAGTCATCTGTTAATGGACCTTTAGGTTGGCTCCAGCTCTTGGCCATCATGAATAGAACCTCTATAAATATGGGAGCACAGGTATCCCCTCCACTTGTTGATTTCCATTCCTTTGGATATATGCCCAATAGTGGGATTATTGGATCATATAGTTGTTCTTTCTTTAGTTGTTTGATTTTTTAAATTTTATTTATTTATTTATTTTGCAAAATAATTGATTAAATATATTTGTGGAGTACAGAGTTGGATGTCAATACCTGTGTACATATGATGATCAAGTCAGGATAATTAGCATGTTCATCATTATAAAATATAATCATCTTTTATGTCCATTAACTAATTTCTCGCTAACCTCCTCCCCTTTCCCCTTTCCTCTTTCCCACCTCCAGTAACCACAATTCTGTTCTCTCCTTCTGAAAGTTCAGTGCATTATTGTGACTGTTGTTACTTTCCTTCTTTTTCTTCTTTCTTCATTCTTCTTTCTTTCTTTCCTTCTTTCTTTTTTCCTTCATTCCTTCCTTCTTTTCTTTTCTTTTTCTCACAGTTACGAGGGAGGACATGTGTTATATTGTTTTACATAATGATTGTACTAATTTGCATCCTCAACAATAGTGCATAAGAGTTCCCTTTCTCCACATCCTCACCAGCATTTGTTATTTTCTGTCTTTTTGACAATAGACATGCTAATCAGGGCAAGGTGATATTTCATGGTGAGTTTGACTTTAATATCTGTGATTAGAGATGTGCATTTTTTAAATATATATATACCTGTTGGCCATTTGTATGTCTTCTTTTGAGAAATGACTATCCAGCTCATTTGCCCATTTTTTAATCTTTATTTATTTATTTTTTTCTATTGAGTTGGTTGAATTCCCTGTATATTCTGGATGTCAATCCTTTGTCAGATGCATAGTTTGCAAATATTTTCTCCCATTCTTCAGGTTGTCTTTTCAGTCTGTTGACTGCTTACTTTGCTGTGCAGATGCTTTTTAGTTTGATATAATCTCATTTGTTTATTTTTGCTTTGGTTGCCTGTGCTTTAGAAGCCTTATTCATAAAATCTTCATGCAGTCCAATGTCCTAATGTATTCCTCCTGTGTTTTCTTCTAGAGGTTTTACAGTGTCAGATCTTACATTTAAGTTTTTAATCCATCTTGAATTGATTTTGTTATATGGTGAGAGACAGGGTCTAGTTTCATTTTTCTCCATAAGTATTTCCAATTTTCCCAGCACCATATATTGAAGAGACTGTCCTTTCCTCATGTATGGTCTTGGCTTTTTTGTCAATGACCAGTGGGCTATAGGTACATTGATTTATTTCTGAATTGTCTATTCTTTTTTTTTTTTTTTTTAAGACAACTGAACAGATATGATGTAGTGGGAGGGGTGGGGAGAGAGGGAGTGAGGAAAGGGAAACAGGTAAAGGGACGCAAAAATCAAGTACAATACATATTGAGAAGTTAAAATAAAAAAAATCATATTAAAAATAAGTAAATAAATAAAAAAATAAACATTGAATTCTCTATTCTATTGCATTGGTCTGTGTGTCTGTTTTGGGGCCAGTACCATGCTGTTTTGATTTCCTAGCTCTGTAACATATTTTGAAATCAGGGAGTATGATGTCCCCTGCTTTGTTCTTTTTGCTCAGGGTTGCTTTGGCTATTTGAGGGTCCCTTGCTGTTCCATATAAAATTTTGAATTGTTTTTTGTTTTTGTTTTTGTTTTTTTCTATTTCTTTGAAGGAAATCATTGGTAGTTTGGTGGAGATTGCATTGAATCTGTAGATCACTTTGGGTAGCATGGTCATTTTGACAGTATTGATTTTTCCAATACATGATTATGGACTGTGTTTCTATTTTTTTGTGTCTTCCTTAATTTATTTAATCAGTGTTTTATAGTTTTCCTTATAGAAATCTTTCATCTGCTTGGTTAAATTTTTTCCTAGGTATATTATTTACTTTTTGTTGCCATAGTAAATTGGATAGCTTTCTTGATTTTTTTTTTGTGTAAGTTCATTGTTGGTGTATAGAAATACTACTGATTTTTTTATGTTGATTTTGTATCCTTCAACTTCATTGAATTTGTTTATTAGGCTTAGCATTTTTGGTAGTTTCTTTATAAAATCATGTTATTTGCAAATAGGGACAATTTGATTTCCTCCCTCATCTTCCACTTTTAAGGACCCTTGCAATTGCACTGGGCCCACCTGGATAATCCAGAATAATCCCACTATTTTAAGGTCAACTGAATAGCCACCTTAATTCCATTTTCAATATAAATTTCATTTTGTGATATAATGCAATATATTTATAGTTTTTAGGAATTAGTATACTGACATCTTTTTTTTTTTTTTTTTTTTTTTTTGTTGGGGGTACTGTTATTCTGCTTACACTATTTACCTTCTGTGACATGTTCTATTTTTTTAATACTACTCATTGAACTTCAGCCTAGAAGCTCTTCTTATTGACTTAAGAGACATTTTGTTTCTCAAATTATATGACAGACTTAGTCAAATCTTCACACATCCGTGATTTCTGTATTGTCAGAATCCATAGGAAGAATTCACCAAATATCTAATACTGTAACAATAATTGGAAGGATCAATCCCTCATGAGAAATAACCATTTTTATCATATATATTCTATAATAAACAAATAAACCATGTTGCATAACGTTTATTCCTACTATCAAAGGATGTAAATGATTTTCAAGGCTAGCTGCTTTTCAAAATTACCAAGATATAGAAATGCAGATGTTCTGACCCTGCCCAAAACTTAGTGAATCAGAATATCTGGAGATGGAGCTCAGATAATTCTTAAAGTGCTGAAAATGCAATTGTAATATGTAGTCAGGCCTAAGAATCCTGTGTTATTTTATACAGATAAATCCTCAAATTAGATTCTCTCTTCCACATACTTGACTGATATTTTGCTAAAAGTTCCTGCATTTAGAGACTTTGCTTCCTCATAAGTGGTTTCCACATATTTTTAAATATACTATCTCATATTTATGCTCAACAATAAATGTTTCTTGTTTTTGTAAATAATAGTAGTACTCTTAACTCAAATATCCAAAAATATGAAAAAGGCTAATTAATTAAAAATCGGTAGACAAAAAGTCTCAAAAGTTCACAAGCAACCTACAGTTTGGCATAGGATAAGGTTGGTATACATTGACAATAAAATACAGGATCAAGAGTGTTTTCATTATGTGTTTCCTGAATAGCTTTTCATTACCATATGGCAGGTTCTGAATGTAGCAGTCGGGATAAATATCGTAAATGGTCATTGTAAGAAGAACTTAATGTTCTCATGACCCAAATTAAACCTTTTGTTAGACAGAATTTAGTAACATTCTTTTCCTTGGGCTGAGCTTCTAAAACTTGCGTGGTTGTATTATATCTAACCTATATTTTTCAGGAGTACTGAGCTTCTAAGCTGTATTGTTTCAAATGTACTTTCACTTGCAATTGTGAAATAAATGGTTTATGGAGCACAGTTTATTTTTAAAAGGTCAATCAAATAATATTTTAATTCAGAAATGATTTTGAGTTACTAAGAATTACCTTCTTTAACTAATTTCAATAACCATAACTGTTAACAGTAATTATTATTCCCACCCTCCACATTCACGCATTAAGTAACCTATAATAAAGTGCCTACATTTTCTTCTTTAATTTGCCAAAGGAAAGCACTGTAGATTTATATTGTGATAACAGAAAATACACCATTTATAAGTTAGAAGAAGACTTTCATGAAGTCATATAAAAGAAAGAAACCACTAATTATATTAATTTTTTTAATAAAAGAACAAATGTGGTATTTCTTTATTTGAAATGGTATGCTTTTCTAGTGACTATCACAAAGAAAATTAAAATAATTGGGAAAACTCAAGGGATAGAATAGCAAATAAATGGGGAGATGTACAAACAGTCTGTGTTTTGATTATGAAAATGCCACAAAACTTGAAGATATTATTCAGAAAAGTGGGGCGCTTTGAAGATTTACTTATAAAAGTGAGTAATAATTTGAATTGAACTGTTAATATTTGCTGGAGAAATAAAAGATTATTATGTTTCAGAGTTTGTCCTTAACAATAGGTTCCTACTGTTTTCAGAAATGTGAAAAGTAAAAATGTGCATTTATAAACAAATAGATTAAGTGGGAATACTTTGTATTATAATAAACTACTGCAAGTTTTCATAAATAGGTAATTCACTAGTCTACTTAAGTGTTTATATATAAATCAGTATCTACTTGAATGAGAGCATGAGTCTGAGAAACTAGAAGAAACTATACTTGAAATATTTGAAATCTTTACTTACTGAAATAATTTGAAAGGAGAAACACCATTTAAAATATTATAATTTAATTCAGTGGTAGATTTTTAATTCATATCCACTGGCAAAATTCTAATACCTCTTGATGTGGACTCTGATTCTTTTAGGAATCTTCCTAATGATGTTGATATTGTATTTTTAAAAAAAATAAGCAAGAGAAACTGGGTTCTTAAAACATAACTGTGGTAAGACAATAATTTCCTCTTCTCTCTAGCACCATATGCAATTTGGCTTGCATATCTGTGCAGATACTCAAGTTCAGCATTATAATTTGGAGAGCAAAATAAATAATTGAGGCTTATATTTGGTTTTAAAATACATATGGAAAGCTAAAACTGCCTTATATAGTAAACTATTAATTTAGGTTGATCACTGTATTTAATCTAGAATCACTTGCTTAATTTTAAAAAATAGTGTTTAACATTAGAAATATACTTTACTTTAGAGATAATTTGTGTCCCAAGTAATTGATTTGAGAGGCTGAATAAACCTAGAACAAGATCTTCAAATGGTATTAAAACATTAAAAAGTATATATTGTGCCTTCTAAGAGATATATGTAAAATCACCTTAAAGTGATGTCCAAATGAAAGCCTCACCATAACTTGAACAATAGTCCAAATCTTCTATAGAATAGTCTATTTATTAGATAAAGGTTATAAATGGAGAATCAGAGAGTCTGACGATTGTAATGTGCTCCAGCACTGTACAGGGTAAAAGCTACTTTGAACTACTGACATGGCTGGGAGTTTGGGCCCTAGAATCAGAACACATAGATTCAAATCCTAACTATTGCACTAAATCACAGTGTGGTAGGCAGATTTCTAAAATGGTCTCTAAAGATCCCCATCTCTGATATTCATGCCCTTATGCAATTTCCTTCGCTGGGGTGTGGCTGGACTTAGTCACTTGAATCTATGCAATAAAATACGGCAAATTTGGATGGGGTGCCACTTCCATGATTAGGTTACAGAGGATAATAACTTTCATCTTGCTAGCAGACCATCTCTACTGCTTTCTCAAGTTGCATGCTTTGATGAAGGAAGCTGCAGTGGAGAGGACCATGTGGCAAGGAACCGAAGTTGGCCTCCAGGCAACAGCAGCTTGCAAGGAATTGAGTTGCAAGAGTCACTGAATGAGCTTAAAAGTAGCTACTTCTGCAGATAAGCTTTCAATGAGACTACAGTCCTTTGGCTGACACCTTTATTACAGCCTTTTGAGAAACCCTGAAGCAGAGGACTTAGCAAAATAAAGTGTGGCCAGATTTCTGACCAACACCGACTGTTCAGTAATAAATCAGTGTTGGGTTAAGCCACTAATTTTTGGAGTAATTTGTTACACAGCTGTAGATAAATAATACATTCAGTGTAACCATGAACATATTTCTTAATTTCTCAAGCCTTCAGTGTCCACATCTATAAAATGGTGACAATAACAGTCGCTACCCCATCTACGAAAAGCACCTTAGCATTTAGTAAATATACTATGAAGTATTGGGAAATGTAGCAGGGCTCAACAAACAATACACATCTTTCTGACTAAATTCTGAAGAAATTTATAAATAAGGCAGAGTAAGACAAACGTAGAAAATATTGTCTTAATATGGATAAAGCTGAACTGAATTAGATGCAGATTTACAGCATAAAGACACAAAGCAATATTCATGTTGGCACAATACACATCTTTCTGACTAAATTCTGAAGAAATTTATAAATAAGGCAGAGTAAGACAAATGTAGAAAATATTGTCTTAATATGGATAAAGCTGAACTGAATTAGATGCAGATTTACAGCATAAAGACACAAAGCAATATTCATGTTGGTTGTGCACTGAGCTTCGAAGAGAAACAGAGAAGAGAGGAAGAGGTTGATCTAGACATGTTAATTTTTCCCCCTTCAAAACTCATAAATCAGATCAAATCATTCCAGGAGAGAAACAGAGTCTATAAGAAGACAGAAGACAAGGAGAGTGTTCAAGGTTTATATTAATGAACATCCTTCCATGCGGAAACATCAAGAATTGTCAGTAAAAGTAGTAGTAATGGTATTATTAGTAGTAATTGTACTAGAAGCAGCAGTGGTAATATTACTAATCTAGTTGATGGGATTAGTAAAACAAGTTAGTAGAAATGGGCACTTCAGTATTTCTGTAGACAAAATGTAATGAAAATGAATATCACTTCACGATTTCCCTTGATAAATTCCACACATATTAAGAAACCTTATGATTGTAATTTGAATTAACACATAGATCTAAAGAAAGTGTAGTCAATATACATCAATCCAATTAATATTATTATAACATATTTGTTAAAATAACAAGTTAATATTCAGATTTATATACATGTCTTATAACTACCATTGAGTTAATTGCCTTTGGCTGCAGTTAGGGAATCAAATTTCTGAGATTAATAGATGTTCATTACAGAAGCAGATCATGCCATATAGTGATAACACCAACACACTGCCATCCTGTGGAGACCTGTTAAGTAGCCCGCCAGGTTTCTCCCCCCAAAACACGTTCTTTTAATTGCAATAAGCATTGATAAGACACATAAATCACCCAGATTAGTTGAGAGTACTTATCAGTGGTTATTGTCAACTTTGTTTTATATATTTGCTTTATTATACTTAAACCATTCAATTTTACTGGTCTTAGACTTAAAGAGTAGCTCTGGTGATAAAATGATAGAAATTTCCAGGAAATATACTATGATATCAAGTAATGCAGGGCACATAATTTAAAGGCAATCTAAATACTAGAAAATTCTTAGAGGATTGTAATTAAGCAATAGCATTTACTTAGTACCAGTAAGAGGGTAATATTCCATTGAAGTCACTGCATGTTCACACATGTTTGCTTGATATTTTTCCATCCATTATAGGTATGATGATTGGTATTAAAAAATGAATCATGAACATCTTCAATGGCCATCTATAAATTCTAATACATTTGTGGATTCTAAAATGGAAGTTCATTCTAAAATGGAAGTTCAACATAATTAATAGTGATTATTAGAGATGCAAACAAAATTCTCAATATGAAAACCATGAAAAAAGCAGAAATCACAGGATTTATAGGTAAAATATGCAAGTTTCAGTAAAACACAATAATACACAAGGAAGGCTAGCTTTTGATGATCAGATTTACCATATTTTTTCATGTAATACAATTTTTAAAAATTCTCTAATACATGAAAATATCTCAAAAGCAAATACTGTGTTGTTTCTTCTTAGTATTACTCATAGTCCATACAATTATGTAAGTCATATGATAGGTGTTAAATGATATGTGCTTCCTTAATATGAATTTAGCATATTAAAGTAATTTAAATTAGTCTTTTTCCAAGCTAATTGTGGCCATATAAAAACAGTAAATTACATGAAGAATACTTATTTATTTTTAAATATTCTTTTTCTAAAGGAGCTTACAAAAAAGAAGAAATAACTTTAATACAGCAGAAGTAGAAATGGAGAATTCAGACACAGGATAAAAAATATGAAATACTTAAAAGGTTTACCAGGGTGTTAGAAAGAAGAATAACTGTTGTAAAACAAGGCCAGTGGATGAAAAGTTCAAAGAACTGAGAAATGTAACTAACCTGAGATAAATAAAACACAGTGTCCTTCTACAACTTCTTTCTTTCTTTTTTTTTTTCCTTTTTGTCTTTTTTACTGACTGGTAACGGGATTGCAACCCTCGGTGTTGCGCCCACACCACGCTCAGCCAGTGAGCGGGAACCGGTCTCCACATGGGATCTGAACCCATGGGATCTGCTGCACTTCCAAGCGGCACACTCTCCAGTGCACCACCGGGCCAGCCCATCCAACTTATTTCTTAAACTACCTTACTGATTCCAATTCTTAAAGAATTCACTGAAGGAAAAAAAAAATCACCAAGAGGAGAGCAAAAAGAAAGTATTTACAATGCAGTTTAAAGGACTTAAGTTTTTCTGAACAAGAAAATGCAATCCCTTGTGGGAAAGGAGGTATAATGAAAAGATGAGTTTGATCTGTCAGTAAAATAGGACTAGCTTACTTCACAAGCTAGCATATGACACTCAGGTATGAGGCTGGACACTGTCAACTCTAAATGGTCTGAGGACAGAAAGGGCACAAACAAAATAGTTTAATGAACAACCATGCCTTTATGCGTTTTAGTTTTTTTAAAAACTTGCTTTTGTTTAGTATCCCTTTTTAAAGGATATATCCAAAAGTATTTCTAAATTAATCATAGTTAACCAGAAATAGTATTATACACTACATTACTTTTTTAGTTGAATAGTTTAACAGTAA